>NC_051397.1:37710484-37714878 GCF_015228065.2 Penaeus monodon | reverse complement strand
CATTGTTGGAAAAAAAACTAATTATTCACTACACAGGACCGGAATAATAGTATTGCATCACTTCGTTCACCTCACTAAATGAGACTATTCTTACTATGCGCGAGATATATCTAAAAAATGGATAACCTCCCTACATAAAGAAGCTCCTTTCCCTCCACAGCGCCGTGGAGCTTACCCCCCACCTCCCCCTCCTCCCGGCCTGTCCCTTTGATAGATTAATGGGAAAATGTAATTCCATCGCGGACTGCGCTTGCCACCGAACGCTGCGTACTTTTTCCCTCAAGAAAAGGACCAGGTAGAAAAAGAAAAGATAAAGAAGAGGTAAAGAAAGAAAAAGACGAAGAGGGAAGAGGAGGTAAAGGAGGAAGAAAAAGATAAAGAAAAAAAAACAAGAAAATGAAGTAGAACACAACGAAAGAATAAACACAACGAAAGAATAAAAAGCAAAAAGTAGGAGAAGGAGGAAACGAAAGACCATGGCGAAAGATCTGATCAAGCGTCGAGAGAGGGAAGGATAATGATAAATAATAGTAACGATGGTATGTCATTCGGAATACATGGCCTCACCCCTTCCGGCGCTAATCTCTTCAAAGGACCTTTCGGAGAGGCATGACACGCACACGACTCACAATCTTAATACACTTTCTGTCTGACTCACAATTCACATATACGCGTTCTCTCTCCCTTCCTCTTTCTTTCTCTTTCCTCTTCTCACTTCAACAAATACCAAATTACACCGCAGTCCGTCGCCCTTCATTGTTACTTACATTTCCCGTCACGACCACTCCCCCCGGCGGGTCCGTGCCCAGAGTCGCCGCGATATACGACCACTGAGGCAAGATCGCCACTGCGCCCGAGGGTGCACGGCCCACCTGCTCGTCTTTCGAGCTTTGACGAGCTCTTTGCCACTCTCGATGTCCTTATACTTCCGACGCAAATAGGGTACAACAGACCTCAACGTTCGCTGACGAGGCAGCCAGTCTATATCCGACGAAACATCGACTCTGCGAGCAGTGTGAACCCGAGCACGTTTTCGTCCCCGGCGAACTAGTCAACTGGTGCTATTAGGTAATGCCCAATCGGCTGTTCACGTGTTGCTATTAATAGCTGCCCTTTAACCACAACTTAATCGTCATTCCGCCTGGCGTCTGTCACAAATATTTGTCGTGACTAATTGCCATTTATAACGCCAATTAACATATACTACAAGGAAACTTAATGCAATCTCATTGCTCATAACAATCCAATTCGTTAAACTATCAACTCACGACGCCATGACGAAATCGGCATCAAGTGTTATGCCGCCACTGCACCACATAACTTCCATTCAAAGCCAATCCCGATACGCTTCGCTGTTCCCTCCGAAGGCGCCGCGTCAGCTCAAGGCAGCCCGAAACCCCCATCACTTAGGCAATCCTCGGGACGCCCTGCTTCCCCTCCACGCACACCGGCACACCTTCGCATACAGGGAGGCCTCCTCCCTTGCCGCCGCCGACCCGCCTGCGCAAAGAGCTAGCCAGTAAGCAGCCTTGGTCATAGCGCCGCCCAGCGAACTCGGAAACCGCCGCTCGACCCCCCCCCCCCCCCCTCTATCGCGTTACGCACGACGCTGCTATCGTCTGCTTCGCCTTCGCTAGTCTTCTTCTAAGGTTGATCTGTCTTATCCTTCGCAGCGCCGTTCTCTTTCTCTTACGTTTCACTACCTTTTATTGGATCATTCCATTTTCCTTTATTCTTTTTTCGTCTCTGTCCCTTCTTATGTTCACTGTCATTTCCTCACTTTCTTTTCCTATAGAGCATTAATTTTTTGCATCTTCCTTTCGACCTTACTGTTTTATTGGTATCGTTGCTATCATACTACTACTACTAATACGATGTATATTATAAAAAACAATATCGTTATTTTATTGTATTAGAGCTCATGTGCATTTCATTATTCACCACTACTATTATTATCACTATTAATTATTACCTAATCGTCCTTCCTTCGGGTTTCCTTCAGAATATATTTTGAGTGAAAAAAAACGCAATTCTTTTCAAAGGAAAGACAAATTAATTTATGTGAAAAGAAAACGATCAATCTAAGCTGCACGTAAGGAGAAAAAGGCTGGAGGCGCAAGGTAAAGCGAGGCTAGGGAGATCCATCCTCTCGTCTTAGGAATATCGGGTTGCTGAAGGCAGATGGCGGGGCCGCGCGCAACACAGGATACGCAATGCTGGGATCTCATAACGGATGGGAGGGGAGAGGAGCAGGACAACGAAGGACAAGCCACTTATAAAAGTCATTGAAAGAGAGAGAGAGAGAGGAGAGAGGCGACCAACCGCGCCACTATTCGTTTTCAAGCTTCTCTTTCGTGTAAATTACATTTTCCCTGCAAACTTCTTCGAAATACCATCATCAGCATTAAGGATCAAGCCGTAAAAACGTCGTCTCCCCAGTACGCCCTACGCCCTGTCGCGCTGCCTCAAAAGGAAGAGAAGCAGATGGAACGAGATGATCTGAAGATGTAGTGCTACGCTTTGGCCCGAGATCCGTAGAACCGCACTAAATTCGATCTCACAAATTGAAATTCTAATGCACTGCGTTCTTTAAGGCGGCCGTGCAAACGCGTTCCGAAAGCTGAGATCGAAAAACGTAACGTAACTCAGTAAATAAACAGAATCAAACGGACCACATAATCCACCTTCCCAATCTCAGACATTTCCCTCGAGTCCGAGGGACGATTTCTTCTCCCAAATGCGGAAAGTTACTAAAGAGTTTGCCTCTTCGGATTTCCTCCTTGGAGAGCAAACGGCGCGCATGAGTACAAATGCGCGCATTGTGCATGTGTATGCAGTAAAATAACACATACACACACACACACACACACACACACACCACCAAACATACACACCCATAACACACATACGTATACACACACACACACACACACACACACACACACACCACAACACACACATATATATATATATATATATATATATATATAATAGAGAGATATATATATATATATATATATATAATACACACACACACAAAACACACACACACAAGTGTGGTATTCACACACATATATATCGTCTTCGTTTAACGGTAGGTTCATGTCTGAGCCGCCGTGGGTCACAGCATGGATACTTAATTGTAGTTTCATGTTTGATGCTCTTGGAGTGAGTACGTGTAGGGTCCCCAGGTCCTTTCCACGGAGAGTGGCCGGTGTACCTTTGAGGTAATCATTCTCTCTATTTATCCTGGCTTGGGACCAGAACTGACTGGGATCCGCTCCTAATAGCACATCTATTATCGGAAATCTCTGTGAACTCATTGTGTAGGGCATCGGAAAAGGAAAAGAACAATGAGTTTTTTGCTTTTTTATCTTTACTAAATCTGTGATTTATCTCGACTTGGGATACTACAACTACAACACCAATGTTAACGCATTCGAACAAAACTTCATGGTCATTCATGCATTCTAACTTTCTTACTCTCAATTGCGCATTGTAACCTTACACTCAATCTGCGCGTTTACTCCCCTCTACAAATTTGCGCAGTCTACTCCCCTCACAAATTTGCACATTCTGACTCAACTCAACACAATTCCACAACTTCCGCCATTTGGAACCGAAATGCTCACAATTTTACCTACCTTCCTTTGCATTAGCTGCTCTGGACTTGATTCTCGCATCCTCAACTGTTCTTGTTTCTGTTTCACATCTAACTGCAATACATGTAATTTCGCGGGATCCTAATTTCCCAGCCTCTTGCGCCTTCTCCTTGGCATTAGCTGGAGGCAACCGCAAAAACGCGGAAGCCCCTTACATGAGATAAAAGAGGGCGGTGCATAAGTGCAAAAATCCTATTAGCAGGATCTAACACTCTTTTTATTTCGCTTTTATACGGGATAAGATTATCTAAAAGTCTATACTTTCATGGTCAAAACGTTTTCGCGATTTGGCGGGGAAACGTGACGTACGGTCACTCTGCCTTGAGTATTTTAAGGAATTTCCATAAACAGTATCATGTATATGGTATTATAAATTATTATTATCACCGTTATCGTTATCCAGTATAAGCTTAATGTTATATTATCACTATTGCGTTTTTTATTGTTATTGTTGTAATTATATTATCAGTATCAATAATCTTTGACTGATAGTATGTTGTCGGTATCATTATACTATTGTCATCATTATTTCTGTTATGACTACCATTAACATTATCATCACTATTATTATTATTATTATTATTATTATTATTATTATTATATTATATCATTATTATATTGTTGTTTTTATTATTATTATCATTAATTATATATTATCATGACCATTATCATTATAGTATGTAGTATTACTATCATTATATTATTATATGATGATGATGATGATGATGATGA
>NC_051397.1:37687984-37705484 GCF_015228065.2 Penaeus monodon | reverse complement strand
AACAACTATGTAGAACGAAACGAAGTCTACACAAGATGTTATGAAGATGGTTACCCCAAAAGTAATATCAAGAAACCAGAGGAAAAGACAGAGAACACCAAAGACCAAAGCCATTGAAGGGAGCAGATCGTCCAAACACAGTCTGCCTACATAACCGGGTGTCACCCAGACACAAACGAAGGGACATTGAACAACATTATATGAAAATTTTTGAAAACATTTCTAGTGTGAAAGCCCATAAGACAGTGATGAACATGACTACTACGCCAGCTTCCAGTGTCGGTAAGGGGAAAGGACATAAAGCCGATCTGTTTATAGACTCGATGCTTTCCCTGACAATGTTAAAGTGTTCTTAAACAAAAAACAAGTACAAGCGCGATCAGAATTTTTGACAAGGCAAATGCCGTCAGCATTACCAGTGACCAGATCGCATAATGTCCTAAAATAGAGCATATAAATGCCAATCTCTCTCGGACATTTGAGGAAATTAAAATGCTATTTGAGGAGAAAACCCATAGACATTTATGCATAAGTGAAACATGGCTCCACCGGGAAAATGGACAGTAATTTCATTAATTTTCCAAATTTTAAAGTTTATAGATGTGAGCAGGGGAGGAGGAGGAGTATGTATATATGTACGGGATACCCTGAAGTAAAAACAGGATATTGCTACAGCAAGTTAGCAATACTGCTGTAGAAGATGTTGGGTTTACCGTACAAAGCAACATGCTTCCTTCTTTTATTATTGGCGCTGTCTATAGGCCCCCCCATGCTACCTCTGAATCTTTGAATACTTTAAAAAAGGGTTTAGAGAAATGTCTTTAAAACAGAAACCGTTTTTCATCTTAGGCGACCTGAATGATGATTTAACAAAATCTAATGCAAAGTTAGCTAAGATGATTTAAAAAAATAAATTGAACAAATAATAGATAAGCCTACACGAATACAGAAAACACCTCTTCTCTGTTGGATTTAATAATAACTAAAAAGACCGACATCATTATTCACTTCGATGTCATCCCGTGTCATGTTGCTGACCATGAACTTATCACGATGACGTTAAATATAAGAAAAACAAGCGACCACAGTAAAAAAAACTTTCGCGATTTCAAACACTATAACCTCAATCTTCTGCGAGCTTATCTTGTCTAAAGAAAGTACTCTATCAATATTTCACTGACAGTAATGTAAAAGACCAAGTAACTATCCTTACAGAAGTTATTAAAAGCAGCATTGATGCACTGGCTCCCTACGTAACACGAACCGTCAAACGTCCCTGCTCCATGGAAAATGACGACATTCAGAGACCATTCGCGATAGAAACCCAAAGCCCCCAAGCCCTTAAAAGTAACAGAATGAGGCCGCCCTTCAGGTAGATTATAAAGTCAAAAAGAAAAATGTAAAATTACTAATTCAACGTGCAAAAAGAAATTATTTCAGAAAAATTCACAGGGAATATAAGGACAACTCTAATAAAACATGGAAAATTGTTAAAACACTAGTGCCTTACAAAAAGCACCCTACTAATGATTGAAAAAGGCCCATACAAAGAACGGGCCATTTAATGACTTTTTTTCAAAAATTGGAAAACTAACATGAGCAACAATTGCTTCTAAGTTTACAACAAAGCATAGATCGGGCAAGGCTTACAACTAATTTTTTCAGACCACAACCAGTGAACATAGAAACAATCATCTTAGTAATAAAACATCTTCGCGAAACAAATGCTGTAGGAGCAGACGGTATTGCTTTGCGCTTTATCAGAAAATAGTCTACCTGCAACTGTACATTATCTGACGGTCATTATTAAACACCTCTCTTTTTATGGTGTCTTTCCGTCGCTTTGGAAACATGGGATAGTAACACCAATTTTCAAATCGGGGGATATAGACGATGTCAATAATTATCGCCCTATTACTATACTCCCTATCTTATCCAAAAATTTTTGAAAAAAAAAAATAGCAAATCAACTGACGAGTTTCCGGAGGCCAATGATTATTATCTAAAAAAAACAACATGGTTTTAGAAATAGGTTATCTACTGAAACAGCTTTACTGCAAATAATGATGAAATTTTTTAATAACATAGACAAAAATCAGGTAAATCTGCTCACATTATGCGACCTTTCTAAGGGTTTTGATAGTGTCAACCAAAGATATTCTCCTTAACAAATTAGTAAATCATAAAATTTATACCTTTTGG
Organism: Penaeus monodon; assembly: GCF_015228065.2. Classification (NCBI taxonomy): domain Eukaryota; kingdom Metazoa; phylum Arthropoda; class Malacostraca; order Decapoda; family Penaeidae; genus Penaeus; species Penaeus monodon. The sequence continues at coordinate 37,703,282 of NC_051397.1, read as the reverse complement.
TTTAAAAGTTATTTAGATACAAGGACCCAATCGGTAATAATCAATAATGATATGTCATCAAAACAACAAGTACCTTTTGGTGTTCCGCAAGGCTCTATTTTTGGTCCGATCCTATTTACAATTTTCATAATGATTTATCAACAATAGCCCATAACTGTCTTTTAGGTGCAGTACGCCGATGATTCACAGTTTCTCATAGTGACTCAGTAAACAACCTAAACACGTTTAAAAGAAACACTCAACATACTCTTACACAAGCAAAATTATATTTTGACATAAATGGCCTTAAACTAACCCCCATAAAACTCAAGTATATTCATAGGGAGTCGGCAGAACATAGCTAGAATCCCAATGACACAATCATAGAATTTGAAGCTGCTCTATTAAAACCCAGCACTTCAGTGAATAATCTTTGGAGTACACTTAGACAGCTTCATGACATTTGAGCCACACGTTGACAAAAAACACAGGAAGGTAGTGGGTACCCTGATATATCTTAATAAAATAAGAAATCAAATCACTACTGAAACTAGAATCATGGTTGTGCAAACTCTAGCTTAAGCATAATTAACTATTGTTCAAACATTTGGGATCGGCTAACAAGACCCAGATGCAAAAGTGCAAAAATTACAAAACTTTGCTGCCAGAGTAGCACTAGGTAATATCAGTAACTTGATCACATCACCCCACATATAAAAAATTTAAATGGTTTAAAAGTCAATTCTAAATGCAGCTATGACACATGTGATTCATTTACAAAATCATTCATGGGAATTATCCAAAATGGGTAATGCCTTTACAAACCCTAGGGGAAAACATCAGGTGTCCAGACACGTCAAGTAAATTCCTTTTTAGTCAGGAGATCGAAAACCTATTCAGGGACACGTTTAAATGGAAATACGTGGACTCAAGATATGGAACATGATACCAGATAATATAAGGGACATTAACACTTCTTTAATTTTAAAACGAAATTAAAAGAACACCTCTTAAATACACAGATGTAAAATAAATGTATTATGTAAAGAATAACCATTGTAATTTAATGGAATAAAGTGTTTTGACTTTTACTTTTACTTGACATGACCACACACACACACAAATGACCACACACACACACACACACACGCACGCGCGCGCGCGCGCACAGATATTATATATATATATTGTGTGTGTGTGTGTGTGTGTGTGTGTGTGTGTGTGTGTTGAGTGTGTGTGTGTAGTATGTATGTGTATATAAATAAATAAATAAATAAATAAATAGATAAATATATACAAATACACACATATATATGTATTTATATATACAATATAAGATATATGAAAATATATACAAATTGTATATACACACACGCACATATATATATATATATATATATATATATATATATATAGATAATATATATATATATATAATATATATACAGTGTGTATTATATATATATATATATATAAAATTTTATATATATATATAAAATATATGTGTGTGTGTGGGGGTGTGTGTGTGTGTGTGTGTGTGTGTGTGTGGTGTGTGTGTGTGTGTGTGTGTGTTTGTATGTGTGTTGGATATATATACACACATACAGACTTACTTGCACATTCGCATATCTATACCCGTATATATGCACACCGCATATATGTGTGTGTGTGTGTGTATGTAGTTATATATATTTAAATATATTTTATATATAATAAAATATATATATATATATATATATACATACATATACACACACACAACACACAACACACACACACACACACCACACCACACACAACTTCACTTGTACAATGTAGAATTCATTTATAAACTGTAGAGTTACCTTGTACACTATGGAGTTATCTTATACACTGTATAGTTACCTTGCACACTGTAAAGTTCCCTTTGTGCAGTGTAAAGTTCCCTTTTTCCCCTGTAGCATTATCTTATTTTACACTATAGAGTTACCTTGTTCACTGTAGAGTTCACTTGTACACTGTAGAGTTCTTGTACCTGTGGAATTATCATATACATGTAAGAGTTACCTTGTACACTGTAGAGTTACTTGTACACTGTAGAGTTACCTTGTACACTGTAGAGTTTACCTTGTGCATGTAGAGTTACCTTGTACACTGTAGATTTCCCTTGGGGCACTGTAGATTACCCTGGCACTGTAGCTTGGTTGGCGTTACACTGGCCAGGCAGCTGCGTCTCGCTCCGTCTCTTGCGATGGTCTTGTTCTCCAGCTGGTCTCGAGGGAAACCATTAGCGAGTGTATGTGGTCTGAGAGTGGCCCTATAAAGACCTTTTCTTTCTCTCCCCTCTATATATATATCTGTTTTCCCCTCTGTCAAATTCCCCTCTCCTCTCTCTCTCTCTCTCTCTCTCTCTCTCTCTCTCTCTCTCTCTCTCTCTCTCTCTCTCTTTTCTCTCTCTCTCTCTCTCCCCTCTCTTATTTTCGTATTCTTTATTGATCGTATTTTGGTGAAGATTTGTTGTTATTGGTTTTTTTTTCTTTTTCTTTAATATGGGATATTTTGAACTATTTGGCTTGTATAACTCATCTTGTAGTCACAGTAGAAAGGATGAATACTTCGTGGCATCTGTGGTCTTTTGTTCATTGTGGTCTGGGAAGTTTTGACCTCTTTTCTTCATTCGATCATTTCACACGCACACAGAACACATACATACATGTACATGCAACACGCCCTCATGCTCATACACATACACATGCATATATGAACGCACAAGCACACGTATATTCCAGCACACACAAACACACATATGCCGAGAGAGAGAGAGAGAGAGAGAGAGAGAGAGATTTATAGAATATATCGTAAATATATCTCAGTTCACCTTTGTACTGCATATCGATAAATAGATAAAGTTATAACTGTGGTGTAAAATAAACTTTTTTTGAGTATATCAGCAAAGAAGGCATTACCCAAAGCTTTTTAAAATCTGGATTCCCTTGAGGTGCGTTAATGTTAACGAAATTCATTCTCATAAAGACTTTGGATATAAACCGAATATATACTTAACCGTTTTTTAAGTTTATTTACTATTTATTTACTTCATTTTTATATCTTCTTTACTTATTTCCTTCTTTAATCGCTACCCAGATTGTTTCATGTAATTAAAACTTTACAACATTTAAAAAACAATGTTTGTACTGTTGTCGGTTGTGCGTCGCCTCTTTCCATTCTGCAGCTGAGTTTGCTTTTTACTTGTTTATGTAACATCAATAAGCGTCATTTATTTGACTGAATAATATTACTGTTTATACGTTAGATATTTTGTGAGACCTAGGGTACTTCATTTGGTTGGTATCGTCTGAGTAAACCCATATCCATCTATCTATATCTGCCCATCTGCATGTATCTGGATATGGAGAATGCCTTTTCGCTGCATTGCTTCATCATGGCAAAGGCCTTCATGGTTTTCTTGTTCTTCCCTTCGTTGTTTTAAAATGCAATTTGATCTACACAAAACACACACACACATACATATAAAATGTGCGCGCGCGCGCAAGTATGTATGTGTTGTGTGTGTGTGTGCCGAGCAATACATTGAAATATATGAAGCATAATTTTGTCCGCCCTTAAATCCACCTAGTGAGATAATGATAAAAAAGGAGATCGTCATCAAAATCCCATTAAACATTTCATCGTGGTTAGCTTCATTAGTCTGTCTGTGCGATATTTCTAGGCGGTGGACAATATCGACGGATGAAAATTTAGTTACCAAGAAAATTTCAAAGAATTTTTCGGTTTTTTCTTATTGTCAATGGCGACTGATGAGTCTCCGAAAATTCGACATGAAAGATTTTAAAGTAGTAATAATGATTAATAATAATAATGTGTTTAACTACCTTAATGGAGGAAAATAATACATACTTTCATGTGTGTGTGTATGTTTATGTAAAAAAGTGTATATATATATGTATATATATTTTTAAAATATAATATATATATATATATATAAAATATATTTTTAAAATATAATATATATACCCCATATATGTTTGTGTGTATACAAAAACACAGACACATACACATACACACACCACACACACAACACACACACACACACACAACACACAAAACAAAACACACAAATATATATAAAATTATATATTATATATATATATATATATATTTTATATATATATATATGTGTGTGTGTGTGTGTGTGGTATGTGGGGTGTGTATACATACATATACAATATATATATATTCATATACATACATTATATGTATGTGTGTATATATAAAATACATACATACATACAGACATACTTTAATATATATTTTATATATATAGAATATATATAATATATAATATATATATATGTGTGTTTTGTGTGTGTGTGTGTGTGTGTGGTGTGTGTGTGTGTGGGTGTGGGAGGACTCCTGTCTCTCTCATGCTATTCTTGCAATATTAATTTCCATGTCTAATATATTAAGAATGTAATAATATAACTGTATAGAATCATTAGCATGGCCCCGTGAAAGGTTCTGATGCCAAGTGAGCTTCGAGCTCATGCGTTGCAGAACTGGCAGATTCTTAATTCGGTCGAGGTAATATGGGAGCGAACGTAGCGTGGCGAGGCAGTGGTAGGTGGGTGGTAGCGAGCGGTAATACCTCGCCAGCTCGTTCATAAAACCCGTAGTCCACAATATTGATTAAAATTTAAAAGGAAAAAATGAAAGCCTGGCCCAAAAAGTAAAATGGAAATAAAAGCAAAGCCAATTCAATAAAACACGCAAGTAAAATAATGCGAAATATCACCAAAGATATCAAAAGTAACAATGAAGTAGAGGAAATAACTAAAAGTAAAATTAAAACACTAGAATAGCCGGCTAAAACTGTTGATGTGGACGGCTAAAATTGGTGGAGACACTTGCAAAATATACATTTATTGAATGAAGCGTTTAAGAAACGTGCATACAGCATAAAACAGTGGGTGTAGGGGTTAAAATGAGCAGCCAACTACTTATCTTTAAGTAAGGACGGTGACGGATAGGGTTAAGTCACTGAAAAGTTCCTTGGGTTGGGAGGAGAAAAGAAAACAGTCGGTGTCTCGGAGCAGACTGATTTATTTTTCTTTCCCTGTACACACAGTATGTGCGAAAAAATACTGTCGCGATTGTTTCGCGAAACGCAAATCAGTGCGGCCACTTGTTCCGGTAGGCATTTATTTGGTCTCATTTGCATACAATTAAAATAACTGGCTCCCAATTTTAAAAAAAAAACAGTAAAAGACTTAAAAGGTATTGTAAAAATTATAAGAATAAACAGATGTAAAAAAAAGGCATGGATTTTGGTATTATACATGGGGAGAAACAGTCCAGACCAGGTAAGCAGGCAGGGAAACTCGTTTTAAAAAAGCAAACTAATTTAGTAGGTATATCGCTTTGTGTTTAAATGCGGTAATGTGCATGGAGACGGGTTACTCAGTTACATATATGTATGTATGTATATGTGTATATAATATACCTATAAAATATATAGCTATATATACATATTAATTTATATACACACACACACACACATATGCATATAATATTATATATTGTAATGATTTTTTTTTATTATTATCATTATTATTATTATTTTTATATTATGTTATTATTATATTATTATTATTATTATTATGATATTATCATTACCATAATGATAATAATGATAATGAAAATAATTATTATCATTTTTATTATTATTATATTATATATTATTATTATTTTATTATTATTATTCTTATTATTATATTATTATTATTATTATATTATCATCATCATCATCATCATTAGTAGTAGTAGTAGTAGTAGTAGTATCGTTATTATTGTCATTACTGTTATTATTATCACTATTGTTACATTATTATTTTTATAATCATTATTTTTTTAAATTATTACTGTTATTAATATTGTTATTTTTAATGTTAATATTATAAGCATTGCATTAGCATAAGCATTATTTCCATTATTATCATTTAATACTGTATGGGGTATTGTGGTCCGTAGCCAATATTAATTTCGAAGGGGTTCAATGTCAAATAGATTTCCCAAAAAGTGTAGCGTGAATTGAAACCAACTGCCTGATATAGACCTCGGCATTATAGTACGAGAACAAGGTTAAAAAATTTCAATCGAAAAAAAACAATGGAAAAAAAACATTAAGACCCAGTAATATTCACAAGCTTAGTCTTCTTTAACGGTAGGGTTTATGTCTGAGCCGCCGTGGTCACAGCATGATACTTAGTTTTTTCATGTTGTGATGCTCTTGGAGTGAGTACGTGGTAGGGTCCCCAGTTCCTTTCCACGGAGAGGGCCGGTGTTACCTTTTTAGGTATCATTTCCAGTATTTTATCCGGGCTTGGGACCAGCGCTGACTTGGGCTGGCTTGGCCCCCCAGTGGCTAGGTAGGCAATCGAGGTAAAGTCCTTGCCCAAGGGAAACAGCGCGCCGGCCGGTGACTCGAACCCCCGAACTCAGATTTCCGTTTGTGACAGTCTTGAGTCCCATGCTCAACCATTCGGCCCCCGCGGCCACACAAGTTTATTGGCATGAAAAATCTTTGAACTCTGCTTCTATTTAGTTTTGCACACATTATCATACACGAAAGCACTGCACGCAGTACGAATATCAGCCAACATACAAAAGGGGTGATACAAAAGAAGACCAGAAAAAAACAAAGTGGTCAAAGGAAAGTATTCAAACGATTCAAACAGAGTCCCTTAAATACATGAGCCCTAAATCTAGCTAGACGGCAGATTATAAGCACGATAAAAGCAAAAGAAATGATTAAACACTGTAAACGAAATGGTTAAAACACGGTACAAAAAATAACACATCAGCTCTTAAAAATCAACAAAAAGAACTACACGTAAACCTGAATAAAATGCAATAATTCAAAAAAAACAAGAAAAGCGTGGTTCAAACCCAACATCTACAATAAACATGCAACAGAAAAGTGGTATAAAAAGTCCCACCGCTGCACACCAAAATATTCCTGTAGTGGGGTATTGTGCCTCCGTAGCCAATATTAATTTCGAAGGGTTCACTGTCAAATAGACACTTAAATAGTGGTAGCGTGAATTGAAACCAACTGCCTGCATATAGACCTCGGCATTATGGTACGAGAACAAAGAAACAATGAAAAAAAAAACATTAAGACCCAGTAATATTCATAAGCTTAGAATGGCATGCAAAATCTATGAAACTCTGGTTTATATTTATTTTATAAACAAAGAATCATGTCCAGCTCCTATGCAAAAGGAAACAGCCAGGAAAACAGAACTTAACTCGTATTTTCCCCGTGTGATGTGATGCCCAGACCGGCCGAGTTTTCCACCTGCTCAGCAAGGGAAAATCACCCAGGAGGGGAGCAAAACGCCGTTGTTTCGAGGAGAATGAATCTATTTACCGCTCAACGTGGCTTATATTCATAAAATTCGTGACATCATAAGTCACGCCAAACATCGTTCGTAAAATATAAAGTTTGTACAAAAAAGCATTAGGAGAGACAGTAAAATCATAAGTAAATGACCTTCATAACGAGACAAAACATAAAAATACATGCATAATGTGGAGTAGACAGAAAGAAGTACAATGGATAAAATATGAAGTTAAAACACATATTTCTTAAAATGAGAATAAACTTTAATAGACAGAAAGAAGTGACAAAAAAAAAAAAAAAAAAAAAAAAAAAAAAAAAAAAAACATAAAAAAAAAATAGGAGATAATTTAAAATGATATGGGTAACCATGAAACCCACAGAAGAAAGAAAAATCTGCATGTAAATGCAGACGAGAGGACGGGGTAAAAGGGGCAAATCACACAGAAGTGACTTATAGGACAAACATAAAATGGAACATAAAACAGAAATAAGTAAAACGTATGTACATAGAGACATATAGAGAGGACGATCGCCAGCGCTGACCGGGCTGTGAGATGTCAGGGCAGCGAGAGTACGGGAGCTGACGGTGAAAATGAGGAAGAGATGGCAGGCTGTAGGAGGCACCTTATTGTATGCCTTATTACCATCGTCATCGTTACAATTATCATTATCATTACGATCATCCTAATAATCACTATCATTACTATTATTATTATCATTATCATTATCATTGTGTTCATTACCATTGTTATTATTATTATCAATATTACAATCAGGAGTGTTGTCATTGTTATTAAAATTCTTTTTCTTAACATTATTATCATTGTTATTATTATTATTATTATTATTATTATTATTATTATTATTATTATTATCATTATTATAATTATTATTATTATTTTATTATTATTATTATTATTATTATTATTATTATTGATATTATCATCATCATTATTATTACCATAACTGGTAATATTATTTTTATTTCAATTATTATCATCATTATCATCATCATCATCACAATCCATTTTGATGATTTTTTTTCTTAGTTTCTTTTCGATATTTAACTTTTTCCCATTTCCCATAATAGTATTATCAAACTCCTTTGTTACCCTTACCACTATCATTTTTGTCATTATCATCAACACTATTGCTGTTATCACCATCCTTAATTTTTAACTTTGATATTAATATTATCATAAAATATAATTACTATTCATGTTATTATAATTTTCTGTAATTATTCGTTAAAGTTGTCACTATAATTCTATCATATTATTAATAGTATTGACAGTATTAATTTTGTTTTTAGTTGTTGTTTTTTCTCTCTCGGTCGCCATTGTTCCTGTCCGTGTTGTATCCTTATTATCCAAAATCCAGTCTTTATCACCATTACACCATTATTTGGGGCAGAAACAATGCCTGTAGCTGTAAACTTTGAATCTCTAAAGGCTTTGTTTTCTTGCCCTTGTACTTGTCCTGCTTAAATAACCATGACAGTGGGCACTAATGTATTATTTTTACGATGATTGTTTGTCTATATGTGTAATTTTTTTTTTCTTCATATAACTGCATCAGAACTATGTTTTTCATCTGTAATATTCACCGCGAACAACTTATAAGGACAGAAGAACAGGAAAGATAATCTATGACATTTTATACTACCCTTCCTTGTTTTCATTTCAATTTATGATCCTACGCAAATTTCATTTTCCTATTTCGCTGAGATTCCGGAGAAGCGGCCCCCTCCGTGCAGCATAACGCGCACAGACGGGGACCAAAGAAGTGATGGAAGATGGAAGAGAAAAACAGAAAAACAGAAGTCAATAAAAATACGATAGTCGGTGTCCAGCGTGTGGAAATTGGAATCCTGCCCCAATGGCCCGACATGAAGAGGGGAGGGATCCATTCGGGGTAACGGTCGCCACCTGCCCGGGCCAAAGTCCTTCGAAAAAAAACACCGCCCTAGCCCTTGCGAGGGAGTCCGTGACGTAAAAACAGGACATTGCGATTCTTTTAAAACAAAACTTACTCCGGCTTTCGATTAAATATGTGATTCTATGTGTATTTATAATCGATGAAGATATGGTTTACAGGGAAATAACTATTTCTCACTTCTTTGGTTTTTGGTTTCTGATCTCCCAACTATACTGAAACTTATGAAGCCGGGTTTTATCGGACCTTTCGTTTAATGTTCAATCTAAAAGCACGGCTATAGTTGTTTCTGTCGTGTGCGAGGATGCGCGGGCGGCACAAGCTGTATAAAAAGGCGGTCCAGCTTCCATCGACTGCCCACCTGTCCGCCATGGCGCTCGCACAGCTCCCGTCCTGTCCCAGCTCGCGGCGCCTTTCGCCCTCTCCTTCCCCTCCTGGTGCTCGTCCCTCTCCGATCCTCGCTCGCCCTCGACCGGGGCTTCCCTCGCTCACTTCGGACTTCCGCCCCCTCTCGACGTGGCCGGGCGTCCGTCGGAAGGACGCGAGGCGCCACACCAAGGGCCTTTGGTCCTACATCCGACTTTCGGCCTAAAAGGAAGCGAAGCTGGGATGAGCTGATACCCGGCCTCCTTCAGCACTACTCGGAGCAGGGGTGGAGGCCGCCTCCAGGTCTGAGTACAAGGCAGTGCCCTTCCCCATCGTATACACGTCTCAGTGCTCCACCGCGGAATCAACTGCTCCGCCCTCGACTCAACCTGCACGAGAACCACATAAAACCCGAGTTTCAGCTGCGCCCCGACTGGATCCAACATTTCCCAAGCTCATCGGAGACTGTCCCCACCCACTACGTGGCCCGGAACTGCCCCCCATGTACTCTCGGCGGTGGTCCTGGAGGCCGTGTGCACCTGCGGGGGATCCCAGTGCTCCAGGACGGACACCAATGCGTGCCAGTGACCCGCCACACCCCGTGTGGGTTCGTCGAGGACCCAAAATCCACGTGTTAGACGTGGAAGAACTGGCAGTGGCGTGCGCCTGCGTCAGGAGGCCCCGCGTCGGAGGGAACTTCCCTCTTTAGCCCCGCCGTCCACAGTTAGGACCTGATCCGGCCCGCAACACTCAGCCCTTTGACCGACCGGATCCGTTATCATAACATCTTTCCACATCTGAACTGCACTGATAACGAAATGTATTTCATTACTTATGCTGAAGCACTTCACTGAAGGAAATATGTAAAATTTATTTTTTTATTATGTAAACGTAAAGCAGCATTGAGACACTAGTTAACGTAAAAAAGGTCCATAATTGTGCTTAAACCTTTTCGAATATAATGTATTCCCAAATGGTTAAACCTTTTTCTTGTTCCTTGACAAACAAGTCTTCCCATGATAAAAGAAGGAAAACACCTCCGCTTCGTTGTCTTAATCTGTCTTCCACTGCGGACCAAAGCGCGTTAAGGAGACCGACTAAAAGTATGAAGGCAACGTAATTTTTTTCGACAAGAACTATCTATCTCTTTTACATATATACATTTTTTTTTTAACGGTAGGTCAGTTGAGCCGCCGTGGTCACAGCATGATACTTAATTGTAGTTTTCATGTTTGTGATGATCTTGGTAGTGAGTACGTGGTAGAGTCCCCAGTTCCTTTCCACTATATATATATTATATTAATTTTTATATATATATATTATATATATATATATATATATATTATATATATAATTTTCGTGTGTATGTGTGTGTGTGTATACATGTAAAATAAAATACGTATGTTTTATATATATATATTTTATAATATATAATATATAAAATAATATATTTTAAAATTAAATTATATATATATATATCGTGTGTATGTGTGTGTGTGTATACATGTAATATATATGTTATATAATATATTAATAATATAATTATATATATTTAATATATATATATATATATATAGATTTGTAGATAATAGATAGATAGATAGATAAGATAGATAGATACACACTCACGTATATATACACATGTACATAACATCTTATCTAATATCTATCCATATATATATACTATTATATTTATATATATTATATAATATATATATATTATATATATATAGTGTGTGCGTGTGTGTTTGTGTGTGGTGTTTTGTGTTGTGTGTGTGTGTTGTGTGTAAAGGTATATTTAATATATACATACCTTTACCTGTGAAAACGCAACAAAACCCCAACTTCTTTCTGGACACCATAGTCACTAACATCTTCCAATATATTCCACAAAATTGATAGCCGTAAGACTCTTATCATTGTAACCTATGACACGTGTAACAACTGCTCTGTAGTCGATGATTATTTCTTTATTTACTTTTTTATTATATATATTTTTTTTTTCTTTTTTTTACATAGTTTCAAATTTCTTTTGACTTTTGATAGCGACTCTTACTTGGCCCTTGATACAAGCAACGGATGGTGATCTAAACCATCTTCTAAACGTATTTATTTGCTTGTTCTAGTTGCCATACTAGGTATATTTATTTAGCTAAAACCCAAAATTTGCCCAATGAATTTTTAGTACTTCTTTTTAATTCTTTTCATCAAAAGTGCCTTTTATTAAAAAAAAAAAAAAAAAAAATCTCGTAACTCGATCTCGTATTTACTTATCCTCTCCTATACTATTCTGTTCTATGCTATTCTATCCTCCCATCATCCTACCCTACGCTATCCTTTGCTATCCTATCATATTCGCTATCTGTGCCCATCCTTCCTATTATATCAGCTATAATGTAGTGAAGATATATAAGAAAATAAAATAAATAAATAGATAAATAAATAAATTTAAAAAAATAAATAGATAAATAAATAAATAAAATAAATAGATAAATAAATAATAAATAAATAAATAAAGAAAAAAAAGAAAAAAACGATGTTAGTTTTACCGGGGAAACTAATTCATTCGCGTATGGGGAGGAGCTGCCCCTTTCATAGGAATAGTGCCAAACTGATTTTTTAAATCCACGTCTTGGCCATTTTTTATCTCTCTCTCTCTCTCTCTCTCTCTCTCTCTCTCTCTATTATATATATATATATATATATATATAATTATAATATGCATATATATATATAATGTGCATGTATATGCGTGTGTATGTGTGTATACATATAAATATATTGATATATATAAACGTATATATGTATGTATGTATGTATATGTATATATGTGTGTGTGTGTGTTATTGTTGTGTGTGTATATATATATAAGGTATGTATATTAGTATATACATTCCTTTTACCCGTGAAAACGCAACAAAAACCCAAACTTCTTTTTGGGTTTGGTTTTTTGTTCATTATAAAGTATGTAAAATCCAATACCCCGGGAGGCCATACATATTTTGGGAAAATTTTCCATATATGGGTTTTGAAATCAGACAAGCAAAGTCGTTTCTTCAAAATAGTTCCCCTAATACTCAAATTTCTTTTGACTTTTGATAGCGACTCTTGCTTGGTCCTTGAAAAAAAGCAACGGATGGCGATCTGAACCATCTTCTAACGTATATATTTGCTTGTTCTAGTTGCCATACTAGGTATATTTATTTAGCTGAAACAAAATTCTGCCTAATGAATTTTAAGTACTTCATTTTAATTCTTCTTTTGATCAAAAGTGCCATTTATTAAAAAAAATAATAATAATAATAAAAAAAAATAATTAAAAAAAAATCGTAACTCGATGTCGTATTTACTTATCCTATCCTATACTATTCTGTTCTATGCTATTCTATCCTACCTCATCCTACCCTACCCTATCCTATGCTATCCTATCATATTTGGCAATTCTGTGCCATCTCCTTTTTATATCAGCGATAATGTATGAGACATAAAAAGAATAAATAAATAAAATAAAGAAGAAAAAGAAAACGCGATGTTAAGTTCACCGGGGATACTAATTCATTCGCGTATGAGGGGGGGCTGCCCCTTTCATAGGAATAGTGCCAAACTGATTTTTAAATCCACATCTTGGCCATTTCTATCTCTTTCTCTCTATATATATATGCATGTATATGCGTGTGTATGTGTGTATACATATAAATATATACGTATATATATATATATATATATATATTACTATATATATAATATATATATATTATATTAATTATACCTTATATGTAGTATGTATATGTATATGTTTTGGTGCCCTGTGTGTGAAATGTATGTGTTTTGTGTGTATAAAAAGGGTATGTATAATTAGTATATACATTCCTTTTACCTGTGAAACGAAACCCAAAACACCCAACTTTTTTGGTTTATGTTTTGTTTCATTATAAAGTATGTAAACTCCAATACCACGGGAGGCCATACATATGTGAAATTACCATATATGGGTTTTGAAATCCCGCCAAGCAAAGTCGTTTCTTCAAAATATTTCCCCTAATACTCAAATTTCTTTTGACTTTTGATAGCGACTCTTGCTTGGCCCTTGATACAAGCAACGGATGGTGATCTGAACCATCTTCTAACGTATATATTTGCTTGTTCTAGTTGCCAAACTAGGGAATTTATTAAACTGAAAAAAAATTCTGCCCAATGAATTTTTAATGCTTCATTTAAATTCTTCTTTGATTAAAAAGTGCCCATTAACTTTTTTTTAATCTCTTAACTCGATTCGTTTACTTATCCTATCCTATGCTATTTATTGTAGCTATTTCTATCCTACCCTTACCTAAACCCACCCTGTCCCCATGCTTCCTATCATATATTCCGCTACTCTATGCCATCCTTCCTAATTTATCCTATTATATCAGCAATAATGTAGTGAAGACATAAATAAATAAATAAATAAATAAAATAAAATAAAGAAGAAACAGAAAACGCGATGTTAAGTTCACCGGGGATACTAATTCATTCCCTTATGAGGGGGAGCTGCCTCTTTCATAGGAATAGTGCCAAACTGATTTTTAAATCCACATCTTGGCCATTTCAGATATGCTTTATCCACGTCTCTCTCAGTGTGTGTACACACACACATTGATACATACATACATACATACATGCATACGTGCACACACAAACATACACACACACACACACACACACACACATGAATAAATAAATATATATATATATATATAATATATATATATATATATATATATATAGGTGTGGTGTGTGTGTGTGTGTGGTGTGGGTGTGTGTGTGTGGTGTGTGTGTGTTTTTTGTTGTGTGTGTGTGTGCGTGTGTATGTTTTGTTTGTTTGTGTTTGTGTGTATGTGTGTGTCTGTATGTATATATGTATATGAGTGCGTATGTATGTGTATATATATGCATATATATTAATTCATATACACACATATATGTGTGTGTTCGTGAATATCTATCTAATAGATGTATGCATAATATATAATATATATATATATATATATATAGTATATATAATAATATATTATATATATAATTTTAAATATATATATGTCCATCTATGTCTATCTATAATCTATCTATCTATCTATACATACATATATATGTATACATATATATACATATATGCGTATATCTATAGTATATATATACATATATATATGCATATATATATACATACATATATATATTTAACAAATAATAAAATATGATATATTATATATATATATAATATATATATATATGTATATAACATTAATTATAACATTATATATATATACATTATATATATGTATATATATGTATATCATACATATATTTATTTATGTATACACATATCTATATATATAAATATATATACTGTGTATATTTATATATATCATACTAGCACACGTACTTAATCGCGGAATTAATGAAAGGACTTCAAGCACAGGCAGGGAAGACAAAATTCGTTTTCAGGCGATGAGGGGCATCTTCCAAAAAAAATGGAAATGGTTATAGGAAGATTACTTAAACAGGAAAATGGTGAGTCTATGGTGCATATAAATTAGAATTAAATAATACATGTGCTAATAGATAGTGTCTCAAATT
>NC_051397.1:37685096-37687884 GCF_015228065.2 Penaeus monodon | reverse complement strand
TATGTTATTATATTATTATATCATATATATATACACACATTCATATATACCCATATATGTATGTATATATCCATACATACATGTGTATGGATATATACATAGAGAGAGAGAGAGAGAGAGAGAGAGAGAGAGATACTGTATATATGTAAAATACACACAGACACACACACACACACACACACACACACACACACACACACACACACACACACACACACACACACACACACACACCACACACACACACACACAAACACACACACACACACACACACACACACACACACACACACACATATATATATATATATATATATATTTATATATATGATATATATATATATATATGTATATATATATATATATATATATATTATATAATATATATGTCATATATATGTGCATATATATATATATATAATATATATATATATATCTATATATATATATATATATATATATATAGTCATATATATGTGCATGTATATATGTATATATTTGTCCTGGGTAAGACAATAAACTGCACCCTGGGGTTCCCTTGAACAAGGATAGCACCCTATTAGCTCCCTATGCCAAGGTTGCGGTGAAACTGTCGGCAGCGTGGCAGTGGATATCTGGTGAAAACACCTTCGGTTCTACTGATTACTGGTTTCACCAAATAATATGTCTAGCGTATTACAGTGTAACTGTTTTAAAGCGGCAGAAATAGTTCCTCCTAGACAGTTGGAGACTGCGAGTTGAGAAGGAGCCTGGGGGATTCCACTCCACTTTTCTTTTCTCCTGACAAACCTCTACACCAATGATTAAATACAGAAATGATAATTCATACCACATCGCCCGTCGCGTGGGTTTTCAAGGGGCGCGTTATTCAGTGGGCAACCAGGCTGACAATGTTAAATATGCATCTGGAAGACAAAGAAGATAAAGAAAACATGTCCAATTAAGAAACACATTAAAAATCGGAACGTGGAACGTAAGGAAAATGAAAGAGATGGGTAAATTACATAATGTCTGTAACAAAATGGATAAATACAACATTCAAATACTAGGAATAAGTGAGACCAATTGAAAAAGTAATGGAAGTTTCAAAACTAAAGAAAACAAGACAGTTCTTTTTTCTGGAAAAGAAGAAGGAAATTATAGTCACGGAGTTGCTATGATTCTCACGAAAAAAACTACAAATGCACTAATTGGGTACAGCCCAATAAATGATCGCATTTTAAAAGTCAGAATACAAGAAAAACCTCATAACATTAGTATTATACAATGCTACGCACCAACCAACATTGCAAGTGATGAAGAAATGGAAATTTTTTATAACACTCTCCAAGATACTTTAGACACAATCCCTAACAAAGATGTAGAAGTGATCATGGGAGACCTCAACGCCAAGGTGGGCAAGGGTGATCTAAAAAATGACACCTGTGGAAAATTCAGCCTTAGAGATATAAATAAAAGAGGTGAAGATTCTATTGAATTCTGTAGTACAAATAATCTAGTTATAGTCAATACATTGTTCCAACACCACCCAAGACACTTGTACACGTGGTTTTCACCAGACAAAAGAACACGGAACCAAATTGACTACATTGTGTTGAACCAGAAACGGGAAAAGTTGTATAAAAAATGCCAAGACAAGACCTGGTGCCGACTGCAACAGTGACCACCAACTACTGACTATCGACTTTAAAATAAGACTAAAAAAAATAGAGCGTCCAACACCACCTCTAAAGCTCGACTACAAAACTCTTGATAACAATTACAGAATTACAGTGTCAAAAGAAATTGAAGTACTCAATGTGAAGATGATAAAACACCAAATGAGTTGTGGGAAGAAGGAAAAGAACTCTTGCTGAGCGCTGCTTAAGAAAATATCGCCAAAAAGAAAAAGACAAATTCCCCCTGGATATCTGAAAAATCACTAAGTGAAATTGAAACAAGAAGCCGCCTAAAATCAAAGGGTATCAATAACCCAGTTGAAGAAGTAATTTACAAAAAAACAAAATACAAAAATTCAAAGATTATTGCGACAAGATAAGGAAAAATATTTAAATGAACATTGCCAGAGAATTGAAAACTGTTCTATCAATAAGACAACTAAAGAACTCTACCAAGGAGTACGAAACATCACACGAAAATTTAAACCTACAATGGGCACTATCAAAACTGAAGATAGACTTGTTTTATGTGATGGAAAAGAAGTCAAAGATAGATGGAATCAATATTGTTCCAACCTATATAAAAAGAATAAAGATCTAACAACAACATTAATTAGACTCAATGACAGCGAAGATGAACCACCGCCACTGCTTAGACAAAGTAATAAAAGCCATAAAAGAATGAAAGAATAACAAGAGCCTGGGAATAGATGAAATAACAGCAGAACTAATCAAGAATGCTGGCGAAAGTGTTGAATACTACAAACTTTGTACAAAAAGATGGAATGAAAGAAGATGGCCAGAAGACTGGGTAAGATCAGTCTTTACTCCCATACCTAAAAAAGGTGACTCACTCCAATGCAACAATAACAGGACAGTTGCATTAATAAGTCACAGCAGCAAAATTTTATTGAAAATTATTGCTGAAAGAATGAAGTTGAAGTTAAAAGAAGAAATTGCAGACGAACAAGCAGGTTTTCGCCCTGGAAAAGGTACCAGAAACCAGATTCTAAATCTGAAATTGATCATAGAGAAAAACAGAGAACATCAGAAAGACCTATACCTGTGTTTCATTGATTATTTGAAAGCTTTTGATATTGTTGATCACGATATCCTCTGGAATAACATGA
>NC_051397.1:37675096-37680096 GCF_015228065.2 Penaeus monodon | reverse complement strand
TCTGGTACCTTTTCCAGGGCGAAAACCTGCTTGTTCGTCTGCAATTTCTTCTTTTAACTTCAACTTCATTCTTTCAGCAATAATTTTCAACAAAATTTTGCTGCTGTGACTTATTAATGCAACTGTCCTGTTATTGTTGCATTGGAGTGAGTCACCTTTTTTAGGTATGGGAGTAAAGACTGATCTTACCCAGTCTTCTGGCCATCTTCTTTCATTCCATCTTTTTGTACAAAGTTTGTAGTATTCAACACTTTCGCCAGCATTCTTGATTAGTTCTGCTGTTATTTCATCTCAGTCCAGCTTTTTATTCTTCATTCTTTTATGGCTTTTATTACTTTGTCTAAGCAGTGGCGGTGGTTCATCTTCGCTGTCATTGAGTCTAATTAATGTTGTTGTTAGATCTTTATTCTTTTTATATAGGTTGGAACAATATTGATTTCCATCTATCTTTGACTTCTTTTACCATCACATAAAACAAGTCTATCTTCAGTTTTGATAGTGCCCATTGTAGGTTTAAATTTTTCGTGTGATGTTTCGTACTCCTTGGTAGAGTTCTTTAGTTGTCTTATTGATAGAACAGTTTTTCAATTCTCTGGCAATGTTCTTTAAATATTTTCCTTATCTTGTCGCAATAATCTTTGAATTGTTGAATTTTGTTTTTTTTGTAAATTACTTCTTCAACTGGCTAATTGATACCCTTTGATTTTAGGCAGCTTCTTGTTTCAATTTCACTTAGTGATTTTTTTTAGATATCCAGGGGGAATTTGTCTTTTTCTTTTTGGCGATATTTTCTTAAGCAGCGCTCAGCAAGAGTTCTTTTCCTTCTTCCCACAACTCATTTGGTGTTTTATCATCTTCACATTGAGTACTTCAAATTTTTTTGACACTGTAATTCTGTAATTGTTATCAAGAGTTTTGTAGTCGAGCTTTAGAGGTGGTGTTGGACGCTCTATTTTTTTGAGTCTTATTTTAAAGTCGATAGTCAGTAGTTGGTGGTCACTGTTGCAGTCGGCACCAGGTCTTGTCTCGGCATTTTTTAATACAACTTTTCCGTTTTCTGGTTCAACACAATGTAGTCAATTTGGTTCCGTGTTCTTTGTCTGGTGAAAACCACGTGTACAAGTGTCCTTGGGTGGTGTTTGGAACAATGTATTGACTATAACTAGATTATTTGTACTACAGAATTCAATAGAATCTTCACCTCTTTTATTTATATCTCTAAGGCTGAATTTTCCACAGGTGTCATTTTTTAGATCACCCTTGCCCACCTTGGCGTTGAGGTCTCCCATGATCACTTCTACATCTTTGTTAGGGATTGTGTCTAAAGTATCTTGGAGAGTGTTATAAAAAATTTCCATTTCTTCATCACTTGCAATGTTGGTTGGTGCGTAGCATTGTATAATACTAATGTTATGAGGTTTTTCTTGTATTCTGACTTTTAAAATGCGATCATTTATTGGCTGTACCAATTAGTGCATTTGTAGTTTTTTTCGTGAGAATCATAGCAACTCCGTGACTATAATTTCCTTCTTCTTTTCCAGAAAAAAGAACTGTCTTGTTTTCTTTAGTTTTGAAACTTCCATTACTTTTTCAATTGGTCTCACTTATTCCTAGTATTTGAATGTTGTATTTATCCATTTTGTTACAGACATTATGTAATTTACCCATCTCTTTCATTTTCCTTACGTTCCACGTTCCGATTTTTAATGTGTTTCTTAATTGGACATGTTTTCTTTATCTTCTTTGTCTTCCAGATGCATATTTAACATTGTCAGCCTGGTTGCCCATGAATAACGCGCCCCTTGAAAACCCACGCGACGGCGATGTGGTATGAAATTTTCATTTTTTTATTTTTAAACTTGGGGTAGAGGTTTGTCAGGAGAAAAAAAAATGGATGAAACCCCCCGGGTCCTTCTCAACTCCATCTCCAAAGTCTAGGAGGAAATATTTTTTGCCCCTTTAAAAAAAGTTACACTGTAAAACCTAGACAATTTTTTTGTGAAAACCCGTAATCATAAACCGAAGGGTTTTCACCAATTCCCTGCCACGCTGCCGACGTTTCACCGAACCCTTTGGATAGGGATAATAGGGTCTATCCTTGTTCAAGGAAACCCCCGGGGGCGTTTATTGTCTTTTCCCAGGGAAAAAATAACATATAACGCACATATTATGAATAATATTATATTAAATATATTTTATTATATTATAATAATATATAATTTTATATACTTATATAATTTTATATATAATATATTTTAAAATATATATTATTATATATTATATTTTATCAATATTATGACTATTAATATATATATATATTATATAATATATATAATTACATATTATATATATTAATTATAATATATATTAATAATATAATTTTAATTATGTGTGTGTGTGTGTGTGTGTTGTGTTTTGTGTGTGTGTTTGTGTGTGTTTTGTGGTGTGTGGTGTGTGTGTTTTGTGTGTGTGTGTGTTGTGTGGGGTTTGTGTGGGGTGTGTGTGTGTGTTGTGTGTCTGTGTGTATTTTTTTATATAAGTTCTCTCTCTCCTCTCTCTCTCTCTCTCTTCTTTTTGGGGTTTTATCCATACCCCGTATTATGGATATTCATCTAATGGGTATAATGAATGTGTGTATATTATATGCTATACAAATATATATATATATAAAATTATTATATTTATAATAATTATTATTATTACTTATACATACATAATGTATGCATAAGTATATAATATGCATAATATATTATGCCCTATATATAATATATATATATATATATATTATTTTTACATATATTTATATTATATTATATATATTAATAATATACATATCTATTCTATCTATCTTCTATCTATATATATATATATTATATTATATATATTATTATATACATACATTTATATATATAATATAATAATTTTATTATAAAAATATTATATATTTTTATATATATATCCAAATTATACAACATAAATTATGTATAAGTATATTTTATGCATATATTTATATATATTATTTAAAAATAATATATATATAATTATATACATATTAAATATATATATATTATTATAAATTTTTTATATATATATATATATATATATATATATATATATATTTTTTATATATTAATATATTACTTATATATATATATATATATATTATATATTATATAAAAATATATATAAATTTTATATGTGTATTTTATATACTAAAACACCACATCCACAAACAACACACACACCCCACCACACTCACACTCCACTCCACTCACCCACACCACACCACACATCACACCACACACCCACACACACCCAAAATAAATATAAAATTAAAAAAATAAATATATATTTATATAATATTATAATATATTAAAATATGTATATATAAATTATAAATATTTATAATAAATATATATATATATATATATTGTTTATATATAATATTATAATATATATATATATTATATAATTTATATATATAATTAATATATGTATATATATAGTAAACGGTTATGAACCCTATTATTGGCCTTTGCAGGTTAAAGAATTGTATACGGCGTGACTCTTTATTAATGAGCTGACCACGTTTGGGAAAACCCCCGGGCAATGTCTATATATATGGGTAATAGCGGTATTACTAGGTCACAGGTCAGGTCAGCCAGCCCAGAGGGGGAGGGCTAGGCCGACCTTACCGCGTCAAGCTCTGGTCACGAACTGAAGGGTCAAGCGAGGTCAGATATAATTGCCATCTACGCGCTTGTGGTCCTCGGTGTAATCTGTCTGTCCTCGATGTCCACACATCCTCAAAAGTCTCGCACAGGTCCTCCTTGACTTCGGATTCGTCTAGACTTCCTCATAGCCCTCGTCCAGGCCCAACTCAGCAGCGTCCTCGTCCACACGTCCTCACAGATCTCGTCCAGGTCCCTCTCGACGGCATGCTCGTCCTTGTCCTTGTAATCTTCATCTGGACCACGGGCGTCAGGGCAGGGCATCTGAGGGCGGCTGATACCTGCACTAACGAGCTCCTGGAGTTGACTGAATCTGCGGTCGTCCGCCAGGCGTCGCCCATCCACAGCATCTTGGGGTGACTGGTACCTGCGCTGGTGAGTTCCTGGTCCTTCACTGGATTTACAGGCATCTCGGCAGGTAGCGCCCGTCTACTACATCATGTGGTGGTTTAACATCCTGGTCCGCAGGCCTACGGCGATCATCCAATGATGTCCTTGCCACAACATCCTAAGGTGACCGGTGTGCAGCAGGGTCCTCCTTCGGTGCTGTGTCGGTCCAGCTGCAATATATAGTCGGGGAACCAGATCATACACGTAAGGGCCAGATAGCCCGAGAAAAAGAAAGGCAACAGAAAAGAGGGGGATTTACAAGGATTTACTTGAAACACTGCCGTCACACAGAAAAGAAATAAATGTAATTTGTACATGTATGAGTCACTCGTCACGACTGACAAAATTGCGGGCTAAAGAGATACATCATAAAACTTTTCGCCGGCACTAAGACAGCAACCAACCCTATTAATGAAAAGATTTCAGTGTCTTTTGTCCTGCGTGGATGAGTGAGGTGAGTGTGTGTGTGTGTATGCGTGTGTGAGTGACAGCTAGCGTGAATGAGAGGGAAAGCGAGAGTGACCTCACACAGAGAATGAATCACAAACACGAATATTAATGTTCACTATTAGAAAACTGAGGTAAATTAGAAATGCTAGCTACATAAAAGTATTTCAACTACCACACTGAATTCAACATGTAAGGATATGCAACAGAATGTATGCATTAATGATTGGTGACGTGAAAAAAATATTTTCAAGCTTTTTAGCAAGCAAATCTTCTCGGGGCCAGAAAATCTGAACTCGAGGTAGCCATGTCTAGCTATACATGTTAGACTTCATTGACGGGGGGATCCTGTACCCAAAATGCCGTAGACTGAAGCAATCGAGCCAGGAAAATCTATAATAACCTGCCTATTACTAAATTCCTTAGATATTT
>NC_051397.1:37669803-37674996 GCF_015228065.2 Penaeus monodon | reverse complement strand
TGTGTGTTTTTGTGTGTGTGTGTGTGTGTGTGTGTGTGTGTGTTGTGTGTTGTGTGTGTGTGTGCGTGTCCCTTTAAATTGTGTGTGTGTTGTGTTGTGTGTTTGTGTTGTGTGTGGTGGTTGTGTGTGTGTGTGTGTGTTTGGGGGGTTGTGTATTTACATATATACAGTATCTCTCTCTCTCTCTCTCTCTCTCTCTCTCCCCTCTCTCTCTCTCTCTCTCTCTCTCTCTATGTAATATCCATACATATGTATGTATGGATTATACATACATATATGTATATATATGAATGTGTGTATGTATATGCATAACATGAATATATATATTATTAATATATATTATACTTATCTACATACATGTATGTATAAATATATATATATATATATATCTATATTATGATATATATATAATATATATATATATACTATATATTATATATATATATATATTTTAATATATATATATATATATTATATATATATATATTATGTATTGTATATCCCATAAATACACACACATACACACAAACACACACCCCACACACACACACACACACCACCCCACTCACACCACACTCACACTCACACACACACACCACACACACACACACCACACACACAATCCCAAACACCACTCACACTCACACTCACACAACACACATACACACACACACACACACACACACACCAACACACCACACACACCCACACACACACACACACACCACACACACACACACACAAACACACAATATATATAATAAATATTTTAAAATTAAATATATAATATATATATATATATATATATATATATATAAAATAAATATATATATATATATATTAATATATATATATAATATATATATATAAAATTATATATATAATCTATATATATATATATATATTGTAATGTATTTTATATGTATAACGGTATAAACCCTATATAATGGCTTTGCGGGGAATGATACTTGTAATCGGCGTGACTCTTTATTATAAGAGCTTGACCACAGTTTGGGAACACACGAACCATGTCTTATATATGGGTAATAGCGTATTATATGTCACAGGTCCAGGTTCAGCCAGCCCAGGGGGAGGGCTGGGCCACCTTACCGCGTCAGCTCTGGTCACGAACTGAAGGGTCAAGCGAGGTCAGATATAATTGCCATCTACGCGCTTGTGGTCCTCGGTGTAATCTGTCTGTCCTCGATGTCCACACATCCTCAAAATCTCGCACAGGTCCTCCTTGACTTCGGATTCGTCTAGACTTCTCATAGCCTCGTCAAGCCCACCTCAGCAGCGTCCCTTCCCAGGGGTCCCCAGATCTCGTCCAGTCCTTTCGCGGATGCCGTCTTGTCCTTGTAACTCATCGGGACACGGGCGTCAGGCAGGGCATCTGAGGGGCTGATACCGCACAACGAGCCCCTGGATTGACTAAATTTCTGCGGTCGTCCGCCAGGCGTCCATCCACAGCATCTTGGGTGAGGGTACCTGCGTGTGATTCCTGTCCTTCACGGGATTTACAGGATCTCGGCGGGTAGCGCCGCTACTACATCATGTGGTGGTTAACATCCTGGTCCGCAGGCCTACGCATCATCCAATGATGTCCTTGCACAGCTCCTAAGGTGACCGTTGCGCAGCGTCCCTTTCGTGTTTGTTCGGTCCAACTGCAATATATAGTCGGGAAAGATTCTACGTAAGGCCAGATGCCGAAAAAGAAGGAACAGAAAGAGGGGTGTTAGTACCACTACCCGTTTATTTATATAAATTTGGGGAGAGGGAACGTCATAGCGATCCGCTGACATGGCTTGAACTACCAACCCGTTTCTGATAGATATGAATGTATAAGGGAAACACAACGCAATCTGAAAGGATTTACTTGACCACTCCCGTTAGACAGAAAAGAAATAAATGTAAATTTGTACATGTATGATCCTCGTATGACTGACAAATTGTGGGCTAAAGAGATACATCTAAACTTTTTGCCGGCACTAAAGACAGCACCAACCTTTAATGAAAAGATTTCAGTGTCTTTTGTCCTGCGTGATAGTGGGGTGAGTTGTGTGGTTACGGGGTTTTGAGGACAGCTACGTGAATGAGAGGAAGCAGAGTGACTCACAGAGAATGATCACAAACAGAATATTAATTTTCCATTAGAAACTGAGTAAATTGAAATCTAGCTACAAAAAAGTTTTTTCAACTACACACTAAATTAAATAATAAGGATATGCAACAATTATGCATTAATGTTGTACGTGAAAAAATATTTCAATTTTTTGGGCAAGCAAATCTTCTCGGGGCCAAAATCTGAACTCGAGTAGCCATGTCTAGCTATACTGTTAGACTTCATTGACGGGGGATCCTTACCCAAATGCCGTAGAATGAGAAATCGAGCCAGGAAATCTAAAATAACCTGCTTTTTTCGGGCATACTGTGATGGGTGCTCACACTTTCCCTATGATATTACGAAAATGATCGCTTGAGAATTACCCAAAATGCTAGCAACTTTAAAGGGTGAAAAGGGTGTGATTAATAAGAGATAATGTTATACTTAACCCAGTCAATTATTAACGGACGAACTGCGGGTCACCACCGACTCGAGTTGCTGATCGGAATAATTTCGTTTTACTGTCCTACTTTTCGAACGTCGAGCGCAGATCTATGGCGTTTACGACCTGGGAAATATCGGCTTTCCTGTGCACTAGATATGGGGAATCCTATGCTTTTTCATATAAAATTTTATAAATTGCGTAAACTTTTCGTCTAGCGCCAAAAGACGTGTCCCCCAAAAAAAGCTATGTAAAAATGCTACAGTTAATCCCCAAGCGTCAACAAAAACAACCAAATTACAGGGAACCAAGTGGTCATGTCTTGACCCTTCCCTCGTTTTCTCCTGACCACAGCAAAAGAGAAAGTGGGTCAGGTCGGGCAGGGGAGGAACAAGATAAAATAAATGATATTCATGATAAGATAAAATCACGAACGCATTAAATTCGTTGCAGATGAAACAACATAAATCTCTAATAACGAAGAGAAATTAATTAATTACTTAACTAACGAACGATATTCTTGTTTTTTTTACCAAATACCGCAATCACACGGTAAGGCGATCTGATGTAAAAAAAATAGTGTGAGAACGTGCCATTTGCTGTCATTTAGCACTTTTTACCCACAAAACCAACGGCTTAACACATGTATGGGCAAAGAAGGAAGGGAAAGGAAAATAGAAAGGGGGGCCAAACATGTACTTATGTGGTTTTTTTCGACATGTCTTGTAGGATTTTCTTCGGGGGTGGTGTGTTCCTGTTGCATGCCAAAAGGATGCAATGCCCCTCGCTGCCGCCAGATATAACGGTATAGAACCCCCTACTAATAATGGCTTTGCAGGGATAATGATACTGGTATAAACGGGTGACTCTTTTTTAAATAAAGTTGACACCACCAGTATGGGAACACACGGACCATGTCTATATATTGGGTAATAGCGGTATTACTAGGTCACGGGTCAGGTCAGCCAGCCCGGAGGGGGAGGGCAAGGCCGACCTTACCACGTCGAGCTCTGGTCACGAACTGAAGGGTCAAGCCCTCGCTGGGTGAATGGGTCTTACTTGGGACTTGGAGCCACGTGGTAAACAGCCACGTGGTCCACTGGTAACCGAAATAGACTTTATGTATATGCCATAATAGGTATATGTATATATATACATATATATATATATATATATATATATATATATATTTATATATATAATATATATATATAATATAATATATATATATATGATGACGATGACGATGATGATACTATTAATAGTAATAATAATAGTAATAATAATAATAATAATAATAATAATAATAATAATAATAATAATAATAACAATAACAGTAATAATAATAACATTAATGATAATAATGATAATGATTGTAATGACCAAACATATGTTGTATATCTGTTTATTTACAAAAAGACAAAAGCTTTAGAGAGCTTGAGAAAATTACTTGAGTTATCCCTTGAAATCGTAACATCTCATTTTCTAGACCTGTTCAAGGTTGGGGATAGGAGTCAGAGCATATACTTATTTAAGCAAACCAACTTGTGCTTGATTACACCAACAAAGTAAGTTTTTTTATGGAACACCCAACCAAATGTGTAACTGTATTTGTAATTCCAATTCACCGAACAAAGGCAGACTATGATGCCAGAATGATTATAATGTTACTTCAGTCAATTAATATCATGTCAAGGAATATATATTATTTATGCTCGTAGCCACCTGAAAGGGAGACGTAGAGACAGGGTCCAGGAAGTAAGTCATACGTGACAGAGAGCATAAGGCTCACTATTTAAAAATGAATATAAGACTCATTTTATCCAGTATTTACGTTTCACTGTAGAAGCATAAAGCTTCTCACAGTCCAGGCAGTGAACATGAGATTCGCTAACCATTTAGTGGGGGTATAAGACTCACGAAAATGAGGAACAAGTAGGAAGGAAATCATAATTTTCGGGGAGTAGAAATAATTACCTTATGAACTGATGTTGTTGTGATACTAAGTTCCTTTATATAATAATAATTCTATATATTTATATGTTTACTCTTTGATGTAAGTGTAGCCAATTAATTTGTTTTTCATATATTTTTTTTCTTTACAATTTCAGTAATCAACTCATAAACATTTGGGTAAACAAAAGGATGTTTATCTAAATTCCGAAATTTTCCCAATCCAGTAATCCTACGTTCCACAATGATAATAATAATAATAATAATAATAATAATACATACATACATACATACATACACGCACACACGAATCGTCCAGATATCGTCATCAAGGACAAAATAAATAACACCTGCCTGTTTATAGACATGAGCATCCCTTCAGTCAGAAACGTCTCAACGAAAGTGTTTGAGAAGACATCAAAGTATAAAGACCTGGAAATAGAGGTGGAAAAGATGTGGCATTTAAAAAACAAAACTTTGCCTGTTGTTATTGGAGCACTTAGCCTTATAAAGAAAAGGTACGGATAAGTTTCTTGAACAAATACCGGGAAATCCAAAATTAGAAGCCCAAAAAATAGTTTTAAACAGCACAGCGTATGTTCTCAGAAGAGCCTCATCGATCTAAAATATTTTGATTTCATGAATTGACTTGACTAGATGTTTTAATTTGTAATTGTTCTGCATATTTTTGCAT
>NC_051397.1:37657303-37664803 GCF_015228065.2 Penaeus monodon | reverse complement strand
ACAGCTGGTGCCCCCACGAGCAAGCCCCAAAGCCGAAAGGGCGGACCGAAACGGCCGAGGCCGGAGACCGACTCTGAGGGAGAGTCTGGACCCCCAAGGCGTTTCCCGCAGTTCAAGGTACCTGCTAAACCCGAAGGCTTCGACAATGCTTACCAAATGGTCATGGCATTTGGAGCCAACGCAAAATCTGGTTGTCAATCCGGGTTGCGCGAGATCAGGGCATGATCATCATGCCCAGAGATCAAGCCACCCTTTGTTTCCTGCAGGAAACAATGGAGCTAAAAGATGGGAGGAAAGTGAGCCTCTCGCCACTGGAATCCCGGGGAAAAGGGGTTTCCAAGATGGTGCTAGTTGGCTTTTCATTCCCGAAATGTTTTTGGGGGGTTGATGGGGCACCCACCCTCAGGTCGGGGAACTTCCCGATTGTCCAAAGGGAAAAACCCAAGGGGAAATCCTGGTGACCATGAAAGGAAAGCCCAACCTCTCCCCTTTGGGTCGGGGTTTAACCGGGGTACCTAAAACCTTCGAAAATCTGCCTGACCCACTGCGGTGTTTCGGGTGCCGAAGTACAGACCCACCAGGTTTAACCTGCACACCAACCCCAAAATGCGGTGTTTTTTGGGAAAGGCCACAACACCGGGGTTGCTTAAAAAGGCCAAACAAAGAGGAAAAAAGGGACAAAAACCCAAATGTTCTAACGGGTGCCAAGGGGCTCACGCCGGGAAAGCCGGGCTTGCTCTGCCCAAAAAAGGGGCGGCCCTTAATTGACAAGTTTTTCTAAAAGCGATCAGCCCTTGTTCCGGGCCCCCTAAACCCCCTTTTCCCGGGGGGGAAGAAAAAGACAAAAGGGCCCCCCCGCCCTCCTGAGGAAGGAACCCCTCCCCACCCAAAACTGGAGAATCTCCGACAAACAGGATTCCCAAAATAAAAAAGTGCAAAGAACCACGGGAAAAAGGTTCCAACAACACCAAAAGGGTCCCCCCCCGAAGCAGAAGCCCATGCTTTTCGATGGGGGGGGACATGTCCGGTTTTTTCCCCTGTTTGCTGTAGTCCAGCAGGGGCCCAACACCCTTTTGAAAGGGACGGGGAAAGAGGCGGTAAGGCAGCCCAGGTCGCCATGACGGCATTGACCAAGACGGGCCCGAAACCCAAAAAGGGGGGGGGAAAAAAAAAGGGTGGAAACCCCCCCCAAAACCCCCCCCATCCCTCACAAAACCACCCGGGATTAAATTCCCCCCCCCAAACTCCCCCCAGAAAAATGCCCTGCCCAGGCAAGGCCAGGAAACAAAAATGCACAAACCCGCCGGGCCAAAGAAAAGCCCAAACATTTAAAAGGTCAAGCTAAAAAAAGCTCCTCCCCCCCCCCCGGGGCCCCCGGGGATCCCTTGACGCCAAGGGGGAACCCCTCAACCGTGAGGACCTCACAAGGGATTTGTCAGACTCTAAAAACTGTCACCCCAATACGACGAGTCTCTGATGTAACTATCAACTATAACATCATGGCACGCAATTAATTTCTGAAAGTGGAACTCTATGGCTTCTCCAAAAGGGGAGTGCCACCCCTCCACGAAATTTTGCAATAAAGGGAGCATTGACATCGCCCATGCTCCAGGAGACATTAACAGGGGGAACCTGTTCGCTTTTTTCCGGGTATCATGCCCTTCATTTTTCCACAAGCTGTTTGGAAAAAGACCCTTGATCACCCTTGTAAAAGCAAAAATTCCCTGCTCCGAAAATACCCTTCCCTCCAAAATTTGGGGGGAAATGTTAAATCTTTTGGGCGTAAAGATTCACCGGGCCCGGGGGCCCCCGGGAATTGTACAATGTGTACACCCGGGCCCACACTGAAATTCCCTTTTAACTCAACCAGGTTTTGTGCTTCTCCCAGCACACCCCAAATTGATCAGGGGGGGAGATTTCAATGCCACCCACCCCACCCCGGGCCCTCCGGGCGGGCACCCGGATGCGGATGCCTACCCAATAGCCAACGTGTTTGAGACTTTCCCCTGAGATCGCTCTCCTCAATAGCCAGGACCCAACGCAGGGTAGAGGAGGGTCCTAGACCTCACCCTGGCCACTGCACTCGGGGGGAGGGGTTTGGCTGGCGTGTAAATGAGACCGTCACTAGTACCATTTGGCACTATAATCCCCTCATGGTAGTGGCCCACCAAAATTTCCACGCCCGAATCCAAGATGGAAAACAGAAAAGGCCCAACGGCGGGTTTAAAGAATGCCTTGGCCCCCCTGTCTGAGAACAATAAAACCCCACACAAAGGAAAACGTGGAAGTCCCTCTTTGCCAGATTTGTAAATGCATTGATGAGGCAGCCTCCCCTGACCATACCCAAACTGGGCCCGGGGGTCCGGGAGCCCAAAAGGGACCCGGGTACTTTAATGACGATATTAGGAGGTCAACCCGGGGTTAAATATGCCAAAAACCCTTTCCGGGGAAGGCAAAAAACCCCCCCGCAACCTACCCTCATAAGGGGGGGTTTCCCGGGGACCAAAGGGAAAACCCTGCCACAGAGTAAAGGAAAAGGGAAAAGTGGCTGGAAGGGGTGTGAGCCCTTTTGTCCCATACCCCCCTCTCAGATTTGTGGCAACGGGTCCGAGCACCACCCCCCAAAGCCCCGAGTTTCCCGAACCTAAACCCCCCATTCAGGGGCCAAACAACTGCGCACGAGTTCTCTCGAGAATGATACCCCAACAGCCTCCCTGCCAAACTAAAGGGCAAGCCCAAAAAAAACCCCTACAACCAGACAGACTTGCTAACATTTAAGAAAGGGCAGCCAAACCCGATAACTTAGACGTTTCTTTTCTTTTGAGGGGAAAAAAAAAATGCTATAAACCCCTTTTTAACAAGCCCCAGGCTCTGAAAGGGGTCTCGTACCCCCTCATTTCCCACCTTGGGGCCCAGTAGGGGAGGGTTGCATTCCCGCAACTCATCAACAAATCCCCGGGAAACTTCCACTCTACCCCCAGATTGGAAAGGGCTACCATAGTTCCCATCCCCAAACCCCAAAAAAACCGGGGAAATACCGTCCCCAAAACTCTCTCCTCAGCTTTTCTGGCCAAAACTGCCGAGAGGAAAGGATTGAACCCTTTCCCATGGAAAATTGGGGCCCCCCATGAACATCTCCATGGGTTCACCAGGGGGATGAGCACGACACAGCATGCCCGCTTTTTGACACAAAAAGCGGGCCCATCTTTGGGGTATTTCCCTTTACCCTGGAGAAGGGGGTTTTTAAATTTGGGAAGTCCTCTTTCCCCTTTTAGGAAAAGGGTTAAACCAAAAAGGATCAAGGTAACTCTTGGGTTTGGGTAGGGGATACTTTTAAGGAAAGAACAGCCCAAAATTTAAATTCCAAGGGGCCCTTTTCACAGCACTTCCACGAGAAAGGCCCCCACAGGGTGGGGGTTTCAGTCCAGCCCCCCCCCCCCTTTTTTTTCACTTAAAGTCCTGTATCCTCAAAATAAAGCTCCCATTTGGGGGCAAAATCATCTCCCATGGGAACGATCTTGCATCATCCCCCACTGGACCCTTTCCCCCCTAAACAAAACCCGCGTTGTCCCGGGCCTCTATCCGAGGAATGTTTTCAGGACAGGACAAAGATCTCTGCAGCCAAAAAAAGCCAAAGGCTCTGGGAAAAAGGGGGAGTTCAAGGCCAAGGGCCCCGAAAATCCCCGGGGAAAGGAAATTGGAGTGGGTTCGGACTACCTCTACCTTTGGGGAAGGATAACCGGGCCCTCTCCTTCCAGAAGGAGTTTTCCCGTACCTGGTTGACCGAAAAAAATCAAAAACGGTTTTGTCATGAGAGCATTTAGTGGAAGACGCATTGGGGCCCGGCCCCAGAGTACTAAATCATTCTATGTAATCCCGTAAACCCCTTGTAGACTATGCCTCCCTCCTGGTTTTTACATTAAGAGAAATAAAAGACCAACTGGGGACATTCCCCCAAAAAGAAACGCCAGGGTCATTCTGGGTGCCCCCCAAAGGGGGGCAAGGTCCTCAACCTTTCCCATGGGGGCAAAAATTCTCCCCCTTTGGGCCCCCGAATTGATCTAATGGGAGCACAATTCTTATCAAAGGTCCCCAGGCTCCCAGGAAAAACCCGCCTAAAAACCTAAAAAATTTAAAATGCCTGAAAAAAGATAAAGAGGGTGTTTCAAAAAACTCCCGGCTTCTCACACGCCAGGGGGTTTAAAACGCCCCTCACTAAAAACCACTTTTTTTCCAAGGGAAAAGGGTTCCCCTCACCCTGACTTTTTTCGAACTCCGCCCCTGGGCACAAACCTCGATAGAGTTCTGGTCATGGGCTGGGAGCAAAAAGATTGAATATTTTCCCTACCAAAGGCAAAACCCCGGGGGCCCTTGCAACCCTCAACCCGAAAATATTACACGGATGGATTTGGCGAAAACCCCTTTAACCCCCAAATGCAGGCGCCGACTTTTGGGAAACAAGGGGTGCCCCTAAAAACCATGAGGGTAAAAAGACAACGCCCCCGCCACGGCAAAAGGGGAGTTGCTATCATGGACAATGAGGCCCCCGCGTCCCCCGAGGGGGCACGGGATAAAGGGTTCCCCCCTTTTTCCCCCAGGGTAGAAAATTTTATCATTAAACGGGTTTTTCCAAAAAACCCCTAAAGGGTTCCCGAAAAGGGGAAGAGGGAAGATTAAAAACCGAAGTTGGCAGGTATGCCCCCCAATCCCCTATAATACCCCAGGCCGAAAAATTTCTTAGGGGGAATTTTACGGTGACGGCCCCCCTCCTTCCTCCTTTCAGCTTCACAGAGAGGAAAAGGATCCTCCCCCCCGGCCAGCTGGTTTCTCAACGCCACAGGGTTGAAACCCCTGGCCTCTCCCGAAATAAAACAGAGGTACCGAAATTTTTCTGCACAAAATGCGCCTAGGTTTCCACTGTGCCTGGGAGATCATACAAAAAATAAAAGTTTAAAGGGTTTTTGCATGATTGCGGGGAGCCGAAAAGCCCACATTGTACTTTTCTTAAGAAATTTTGTGCACCCGCAATTTCCCAAGACAAAACCCGCAAACACACCGTCGTGCTGGTAAAAAGTTATGCAATGCTTTCACCCAAAGGCTACAGGAGCGCCGCTCGAATCCCCCCGCCACGGTTTAACACCGAGTGTCAGAAAAAACAAATGAGACAGCCAAAAAGCTGACACCGGCCCGGGCCCTAAGGGGAAAGGCCCGGCAAAGGGAAAAAACCCCAAAACTCAAGCAACAAGCAATTGGGAAATCCCCCCCACTCTTCGGGGCGAGATATCGCCCGGCCCCTTCGGCAAAAGAATTTAGTCCGTGCTGAATGATTTGGGTGCGGGCGGCGAAGCGAGAGCATGACCGGCTGCGGGAAATTTACGCCGAACAAAAGGGGTGGCTAGGAAGTTGTGCAAAAAAAGCTGATGGGTTTTTAAAACATTCCAAACGATTTTTTTTAAAAACGGGTCCCCTTCCGGGCGTGGTGCCTTTTTTTTAATATTTTATAAAATATATATATATATTTTATAAAATATAATCTTTTTATATATTATATATATATATCTTTATATATAGTTTTTGAAGTCACTGTTTTTTACCCTCTTCTATTTTAGATTTACTTCATGTGTCACTTCTCAAAGGTAAACTTTTAAGGTTTCCTTTCAAACACGAACATCGAGTCGACTGCCCAGAAGGGGCAGGAATTTCCCCAAATTAGCTGTTTGGGTTTTATTTCTTTAAAGGTTTTTTTTCCCCTCCCCTTCCGTGTTTTTGCTTCTTTCTATATATAAAATTTATATAATATATATTATTTTTAATAATATTATAATTATATATATATTATGTATATATATATATTATATATGTTGTGAAATTTTGGGTTTTTATTATTAGATTTATTAATTGTATTAAAGGGGTAATTAAAGATTTAATAAAGAATGATGATGTAAGATGAATTGATATTATGGTGTGTAGTAAATTTTAAAAATTTTGGGTATTTAAAGGGAAAGTGTATTAATAGAATGTTGTTTTGTTTTAAAAGGGGGGTTGTTGTGTGTGTGTGTGATGATGAGATGATGATGAGGGTGATAATGGGGGGATGATGTTTAATATAATAAATAATAAAAGGATGAGGGTGAAGGGTATGATGAAAGAGAAGGGGATGATGAGAGGATGGTGATGATGAGATAATATGTTTTGGATATGATGATGTTTGGGTGAGATGATGAATTTTATTTGATGATTTTGGGAAATATAAATAATGAATTTTTAAATAATAGTTATATAATGATATGATATAATAATGATAATGATAAATAATGCTTAATTTAATTAAATTTTAAATATGTAATCATAAGATAAGATGATAGATGATAATGAAATAACAATAAAAATAAAAAAATAATGAAAAAAAAATAATTAAAAAATTAATTTAAAAAAATTATAAAAATTTTAAAATAAATAATAATGCTAATAATAAAATAAAAAAAAAAATTTTTAAATTTTATGAAATTTTAAAAATGAAATAAATCAATTAAAATTATAATCATAAAATTATAATAAAAATAATTATTATAAACTTTTTAAATTTTTAATAAAATAAACATAATAAAATAAATAATAATAAAATGGAAATTAAAAAAAAATTATTCAAAAATTTGGGGTAATACTAAATTATAAAAATAATATAAAAAAATTATTATTTAATAATAAATAAAATAAAAAAATAAATTTAAAAATAAAAAAAATAAAATAATAAAAATAATGATAATATTAAAAAACCCAACTACTAAAAAATTAAAAATTAATAAAAAATAGGGAATAATAATTACAATTTACAAAAATAAAAAATAAAAAAACCAAAAACAACACCAAAAATAATAATCATCATCATCACATATAAAAAAATCTGTTTTTTTTGAAATGATAATCTAATATTATAATGATTGAAAAAAAAAAGATAATAATGGTAATAATAGTAATATATAAAGGTAATTTAATGTGTCCCGGAGAGAAAGGTCGCCTAACTAATGGCCTCATCACGATATACCAGTCAATAAGGCAGTACAACTTATAACTTACCTGTTATATTTAATTGTTCAGATATATCAGCCCAGCGTTTCTTTTTTTTTTTTTTTAGAATACCACCATTCATGTGTAAGGTATCTGCGAGGTCCCGCGTCACCCTCCGCTAAATAATATAAAAATAATAAAATATAAATATATATATAATAAATAAATAATAAAATAGTGTAGTAGTGTATAAATAATATAATAATAATAATAATAATAATAATGTCCTCACTACTCATGTCTGGGCTGTGCACGTGCACGTTTTTAACCATGTTGGTTCACTTAACGGGGAGGGTAGCTGATAAGCATGGAGGGAATCAGCTAACCTGCTCCTCGCCAAGGTCTATATTGTCACTTCTGCGCAGCTTTAGGCGATTTGGCCCTTTACACACTTGGGAAGCTAGAACGGGGAGGGAGGGTAAGAATGAAGAA
>NC_051397.1:37642303-37644803 GCF_015228065.2 Penaeus monodon | reverse complement strand
TTAATTTTACTGAAGTCTGGTTTTGCTTTAATCATATATGCATTCATCTGTTACCTTTATCCATCTTTTATTTTTTATTTAATTTGAAAGGTTTTATTTTTTATTTACTTGAAAGGAATGGCTTGTTTTGTTATGGGTATATTTTTCTGATTTCTTTCTTTGCTGTAACTAAATTAAAAGGGAATTATATTTGGAATTGTTTTACAGATTTTGTTTTACATTTTAATATGAATACAGGCATTACTGGTTCCCCACCCCCTTTATTCTGTGTCTCTTGCAGACCCTGTGGTGTGTTTGAATTTGATAAGTTTGCCAGTGGCACCAAGGCTGTCATGGATATGGTGGTAGATGTAACCAAGGCAGGCTCCACAACCATTATTGGTGGTGGTGACACAGCCACTTGCTGTGCAAAGTGGGGAACTGAGGACAAAGTGTCCCATGTGTCTACCGGTGGAGGTGCCTCTCTCGAGCTCCTGGAAGGTTTGTCTATGTTTGTCTCTTGCATTGGAAAATGAAACTTTGTACTCTGAAATAAAGATATACTAGATATATTTCACAAAGTTATCATGTAGTCAGTAATGCTCATAGTAGGATGTGTGCCAGATATTCCTAAGATTAAGATAATTTTTTTGGACTTTTACTAATTTATTTCCCATCTTCCAATTTCAGGAAAGACTCTGCCTGGAGTGGCAGCACTCACAGATGCTTAAGAATTGTTGACAGATTCTTTTATCAAATGATAATTGTTTAGTTTTAAGTCATAGACTGGAAAACCACTGGAAAATAAGTTTTGCATTTAATTTGACATCAGAAAAGTCAAATTACATATATGTATAAAACACTTCCATTTCTTAGGGACTGAAATGTAAATTGTGTGGAATGTATAGTGTAAGACTGTTGTATTACTGTGATGACGTTTTCTAAATCTAAAGATATTTATTTCTAGTCTCAGTTGGAATACAGTATTACGTGTTTTCAGTAATTGTTTTTGTGAAGAGTTGTCAACTGTAGTCCAGTTCCTGTAATACATATGCTATGTATACATGTACCTTAACAGATGAATACCTGTTACACTTATTTAAAAAGATTGATTTTTTAATAAAAAATTAATTGAAACATTGAGTAAAAGTAATTCATTGAACTTAAATTATTTCTCAGTATATATATTTTGGCCATTATAATTTTCAAGACAAAATAAATGATAAGGTACTCTATTGTGGTTTATTTAGATCCATATACATTACAGGTGTAAAGATTGATTAGGCTCATATTTTCCTCCCAGGCAAGTTGAGTTACTTTATATCATATTTAGTAGACGTACTCGATATTCAGGGAAAATAACATCTCTTTATCCATCCTAAACATGAGGAAATTTTAAAAGTTAGGAAATGCATCAGTAGTATCTTCCAGGTGCATCATTAGCAAGGTGTTCCAATTATAAATTTGCAGACTTGAATGATAAAGAATGATGTGATACTCATTGCCAGTTGCAGTTCTTGTTAACAATGTGGTTTATCTATTTATTTTCAGTTAATTTTGACAGAAATGTTTCTCATTCACATTGCCTGACTATATATACTTGCAAAGTGTCTTGCAAAATGAAGTGTCTCCTAAGTCTTTTCATCTGTCAGGCCCTCAAATGAGTATTCCTGTAATCTCAAGATTTCTTATTTTTGGAAGAATAAAGTGGGTATCATGGCCACCACAGTAATGCGAGTTGACACAATAATGGTTATGATACCTAGAATCATTGTCAAATATGAATTTAATATCTCTCTCTCTCTCTCCTTTCTTTCTCTCTCTCTTTCTCTCTCTCTCTCTCTCTCTCTCTCTCTCTCTCTCTCTCTCTCTCTCTCTCTCTCTCTCTCTCTCTTTCTCTCTCTCTCTCTCTCTCTCATTTTTCTGTTAAATATTTTCTGAATTGCTTTCTGTTATCGTCTACAGTCAGGTACCACATACATAGGTTTTCAGGGTCTCTCTTTTTTGCATTATCAGTGCATTTTCTTAAATCCTTTTTAGTTTGAATACTGAAGAAATGAAAATGTTTTCATTGAAGACTAATATAGAGATAAGCGGTTTCATAGATCTATAATTTGATTCGTCTGATTTAAGTAAATGGGGAAAAAATTAATCTGGAAGCTACATATTGCAGGTAAAAACTTAGTTATAATAATCACAATGAGAGATCTTTTATAATGCTCATTTCAGTTAAAATTTATTAATAATATTATTAAAATTCACCTTTGACACACTTCATCATTGATAGTATTTTTACCACAAGCTAACATTGTCTTGAATCAATCATTGTCCAAACTTAGATTTATGATATGCAAAATCTAAATTGCGAAATAACAACCCAATTCGCATATCTTTGTATGGAATTCCAACAAAGATGCCCCTTCTAACTTAAACATTATAACTCGCACATTCAAGGCCTGTGGAAATATTATGCTAAGATAAGTAATGTGGATTCACTGCATTTGCTTATGTTTGGGGGTCC
>NC_051397.1:37632303-37639803 GCF_015228065.2 Penaeus monodon | reverse complement strand
CCTTTAACGTCTACATAGGAGGAGAATCCCTCTCTGTTCGTCCATACCAACCTCCTCCACGTCAGTGCCAAAATTGTTGGCGTCTAGGACACCCAGCCAAACATTGCCGTTCCATAGCCAGATGCCCACTATGTGCCCAACCTGGCCATACCCGATCTAACTACTCTGCACAATCACGCATATGTGCCAACTGTGGCGGCCCCCATAATGTATTTTATAGGGGCTGTCCCACCTACAAGTTTGAGTCTGAGGTAGCAACTCTCAGATTCAAACTTGGACTCACTACGTGAAGCCAGACAGGAAGCACGTCGACGAAGTTTCTCTCTTACTCCTTACTCCAGTAATACTGCTCATTCTATCAGTTCTCCTAAACCCACCCCCCTACATCTAACTCCCCCTCCTCTACCTCCTACCTTCCCCAGTCAAACTCTTTTGCCATCCTAAACCCAGACACTCCAATCTCTACTACAGATACTCCAATCACCACTACAACCCCAACACCTTCCCCTCTCCTTCCTCGCACTACTCGTAACAGACAGAACAAACGTTCCACCCCCTCTTCCCCTACCACACAAACACCTCCACCTTCCTTTGCCCCTACGCTTGAGACACCAATCCTCTCTTCCCCCCCTCACAAGAAATCCTTTATCCCCCAAAACTCCCCAACCAACTCCTCAGAAGAAACTATTGAAAATATTCAAGATTACCTAATGAAAACTGACACTCAACCTCCAAATCCTACAACTCCTGCTCCTTTCACACTGCAAGTAACTGCTGATATCCATCCTCCTCCTAACGATATCCCCCCTACACCCTATCCTCCTAACCCCTCCCAACACACCAACCCCGCCACATAAACCCTCCCACCATCCCCTCTATCCCTTCCATTCCCTCCTGGATACACACGTGAATCCCTTATGTAACCCTCCCATCATCCCCTCTATCCCTTCCACTCCCTCCTTGATACACACGTGAATCCCTTATGTCACAAATATCCCCTTCCACAGACCCTTTGTCTCCTAATATTCCTCCTAGTAGAACACCAGCTCCCACACCTCTCCCATCTCAGACCTCTTGGTCCTTATCCCACTAGTTGCTTCCCCCTCAAAATCTCCAAAACGTACTACAATCTATATCACTAAAGTATAACTATCCTTCATTGGAATATTCGCGGTTTCCGCTCCCACAGACCTGACCTTTGTCATATCCTTCCCTCTTATAACCTATCTATTGTATACCTTCAAGAGACCTTTCTTACACATCCTCCAATACCAATCCCCAATTATCATTGTCTCTTCCCCACATTCCCTTTATGTCTCGTCCATACTTACCTCTGCTTTCCCCCACCTATCCTCCCTTCACCGACCTCCCAACCTATCAGACATCCTTACAGAATCCCACACTTTCTGTTTCAACAACCTATTCTCTTTCCTCATACATACCCTCCATCTAATCTAACTCCTTACCACACCCGACTCTAACCCTTTCACTCACCAATTCCTTTGCCCAGCTTAGACAACTAATCACTAACTCAACCACCCTTCCCTAACGTTAACTATAGTGCTACATGACCTTAGATGTCTAGCACATTTATCTCGCTTTTAACCATTAACCATTAATCATTCTTCTTCTTTCTTCTTCTTCTCCTTCTCCTCCTCCTCCTCCTCCTCCTCCTCCTCCTCCTCCTTCTCTTCCTCCTCCTTCTTCTTCTCCTCCTCCTCCTTCTCTTCCTTCTTTTTCTTCTTCCTCGTATCTTTCCTCTTTTTTTCCTATTCTCTTCCTTTTCCTCGCCTCGTCCGGAATATGTTGTATATCTATTCTGTTTAAATAATTCAATAGAAAAAATAATCATAATATAACAACAACAATAATAATAATAATAATAATAATAATAATAATAATAATAATAATAATAATAATAATAATAATCATAATCATATCATAATCATCATCATCATCATCACATCATCATCATCATCATCATCATCATAATAATAATAATAATAATAATAATAATAATAATAATAATAATAACAATAACAACAACAATAATAATAATGATGATAAATTAATAACTATATAAATGCCAAAAATAGAACAGTTGAATTGATGTGATTAAAGGTCTAATTATCTCTTATGGAAACTAATGTATATAACTGTAAAAAAAAATGATATATCGTAATGAACCAAAGGCAAGATACCAAATAAAGTTCTTGATTCATTAAAAAAAAGTTTTCGGGAAAAATAACTTATCAGGGATCCCTATGATAAAACAAATTTTGATTCTCATTTTTTTCTCTTTTTTATTCTTATTCTAAAGCCCGTGTACAGAAACACACGGCCATCATATATTGCAAATAGAATATTAGTTTTCTAATTCAGTTGAATTCATTGCTTACAATGGGTTAATAACTTCTCTCTAAAACTCCGTGACCGCAATTTACAACTTCAAAGTCCTTAATTTTTAGTATGCATATATATTTCCTAAGCATCTGTTTTGTTTGTACAATTTCCATCGCAGCAGTATCGCCATTCCTTTAATCAAATGTCAATTCACA
Organism: Penaeus monodon; assembly: GCF_015228065.2. NCBI lineage: Eukaryota > Metazoa > Arthropoda > Malacostraca > Decapoda > Penaeidae > Penaeus > Penaeus monodon. The sequence continues at coordinate 37,637,245 of NC_051397.1, read as the reverse complement.
AAGGTAATATTTGTCATGTCTTCATCCTACGTAAATTGAAGATGACGAGTAACAATTACGAACGATTTAAAGGTGAAGCTAATTTGTTGTTTCGTTTAAGTTAGTCTGACCTCTCTTTGTCTCGTTTTCTTTTGTCTCCCTCGCTGTTTCTCATTTGTGCTCACTTTTCTTTCACTCTCTCGTTCTTTCTCAATCTCTCTCTCTCTCTCTCTCTCTCTCTCTCTCTCTCTCTCTCTCTCTGTCTGTCTGTCTGTCTGTCTCTCTCTCTTTCTTTCTCTGTCTGTCTGTCTGTCTGTCTCTTTCTCTCTCTCTCTCTTTCTCTCTCCCTCCCGCCTCTCTCTCTCTCAGTCTGACTGCTTGTCTATATATCTATCTGTCTGTCTTCCCCATCTCTGTCTGTCTGACTGTCAGAGTTTTGTCTTATAGACTTGCTATCGCTGTTCACCAGTTGTCAGGGTATTGGTTGGTCCCCGCGTTGTTGGTAGACGGAAACTCCCGGTCTGGCTGTACTGTTTATTGGAGGAGGTGAAGGTTGTTGGTAGCATTGCGTGGACGGAGGCGAAGAAGCAAGTGGCCGGCTTGTGCACGAGCAGAGACCCGGGCCGCGGGTAGGTCCGGAGTGGCGGGGGCCTGGAGGGTCGCCCCTGGGAGGAGGCAGCGTCCGAGCGGGTCCGTGACTCGAGGAAGGGTGGTTGTACGGGTCATGGTGACGGTCAGGGGTCATGAGTGATGTGGGCGTGGCTTAGGTCAGTACGGCGGCGATGTCATGGGCACGCCGCCCTCATTGGTCACCCCTGCTAGTTGGAGGGCGTGACATTGTAGGCACATACATACATAAACATACACACGGTATTGCTATCCGTATGGCGATAAAAGTGTATCTTTCGTAAATATTTGACATTGCAAAGCAAACCCATTGCCGACGGGTGGCATGTACGTACATGCCATGACATGTCGGGACCATCTGCCGGGGGCACGTACGCACATGCCATAGAGTATGCCTGGACATGCCATGCGTTTTTTTTTGTTACAATCACGGCAAAAGATTATTTGTTTGCCAGTGAACGTGTGATTAAGTCGGTTTCTAACACTTTCCCATTTTTTACCATGCAACAACAAAAAAATGCACAAACGACAATTTCAACTCCATGATGCCACACATGCATTTTATTCGGACTATAGACCGAATAATGATCAACTATGGAGTCTATATAACAACAAAAATACCCTTCAGTCTCGATTATCAGGAAGTTTGCAAGTAAGACTGTAAAAAATAATGAAAATTGAAATACAACATATCTTCGTAGTATTACGAAGAAACGGCATGGGATGCTGGTATTTGGCATGAGTGGTCGCGCATGCTCGGTCGACGATATAAGCCCCCGGCAGCGAGGCCCCGGCCTCTATGAATGCTACCCGTCAATTATGAGTTAATTAATTTTCATTGAAATGTTCGAACACACACACACACACACACACACAAACACAAACACAAACACACACACACACACACACATAAACACAAACACAAACACACACACACACACGTCTATCTAGCTGTACATATTCATCTGCCTATCTACATACATCATTGTGGACGTACAAAATATTTCCGCCAGACTCCCTGCCATGGAAGCCACAGTTGTAAACGAAAGTAGTAGAGACGACCATCACTGCATTCCCAACGACTTTATGAATGAATGTGTGTGTGTGTGTGTGTGTGTGTATGGGATCGCCGGCAAGGAATCGATTGCGGTCAGTGCGGTGGAGGTGCCACCAAGAAGTACATTCTGCATATATATATATATATATATATATATATATATATATATATATATATATATATATATATATATATATATATATATATATATATATATATATATATATATATGTATATATATATATATATATATATATATATATACATATACATCAATACATACATATACATGTGTAGATGTGTGTATATTTATATCTCTCTATTTACCTATCTAGGTATTTGTTATCTATCTGTCTAGGAAACTATCTATCTAACTATCCATCTATCTGCATAGTGCATCATGTGTATGTGTGTGTGTATGTCTATTTATCTCTCCATGAATCCATTTGTCTGGTTGTGTCTGTGAGTATGTATGTATATATATGTGAGTGTATATGTAGAGATAGATAGATAGATAGATAGCTATATAGATATAGATGTGTGTGTGTGTGTGTGTGAATAATGATGACAAATACATGTATAAATAAATACACGCTTCTTTGAAAAAGTGATTAAATAAATCATAAAGACATGATTAACCTAATATCTAATCAACCAAAAAATACAAATTAATTTATTATATAATAAATGCTCGAAATTATAAACTATTCGCATTTATGGGAATAAGGATATAGGTGATCCGTCACAAGGGTCCAAGGAATATATACAGACTGGGGTAACGATACTAAAAAATATTAAGAGAACCACTGACCTAAAGAATTACTCATACTGATATTAACTTCCGCGAAACAGAATTATATAAAATATATAAAGAAAACATTTTAACAGTTACACCTTACAGATTTTTGATAATCTTTCTTGCGTTTATGATCTTTTTGAGAGAGAGAGAATATATATATATATATATATATATATATATATATATATATATATATATATATATATATTCTGGATAATATTCATATATCAAGATTTTACCTATTATTCTTAAATTTTCACTAGTTATTTTTTACACAAGGAATATAAAATATAATGTTTTTATTAAGGAATATACCAAACGTATGGAGCCCATCTCAAAAAAGGTATAAAAATATACGTATACCAGAAAAAAATGTGACTTATTTCTGTCCGAAACTCCATCTTATCTCTTTCCTTATTTTATATACAAGTTGAACTAGTTACTACCTTTACTTTCGAGTACCGTCTGCCATATGAGGGTTTTTGAGGTCTCATTGCTTATTATTCACGACGCGTTGCTTATGATATTACTTCATCATTAGGTTATCAGCTCTTCATCTTGTTAGAGATAATCGGTCGGCTAATTACATATATGTTCGCGCACACGTGCCTGCTTGCCGATATGGGTATATAAGGCGGTCAGTTTCCCTCGACTCCCACCTGTCAACCATGGCGCCTCGCACATCTCCCGCCCTGCCTCAGCTCGCGGTGCCTCTCGTCCTCCTCCTCCTCCTGGTGCTAATCCCTCTCCGATCCTCGCTCGCCCTCGACCTGGGCTTCCCCTCGCTCACTTCGAACTTCCGCCCCCCTCTTGACGTGGCCGGGCGTCCGTCGGAGGGACGCGAGGCGCCACACCAAGGCCTTTGGTCCTACATCCGACATCGGCCTCAAAGGAAGCGGCAGCTGGATGAGCTGATCCCCGGCCTCCTTCAGCACTACTCGGAGCAGGAGGTGGAGGCCGCCTCCAGGTCTGAGTACAAGGCAGTGCCCTTCCCCATCGTATACACGTCTCAGATGCTCCACCGCGGAATCAACTGCTCCGCGCTCGACTCCAACCTGCACGAGAACCACATCAAACCTGAGCTTCAGCTGCGCCCCGACTGGATCCACATTTCCGAGCTCATCGGAGACTGTCCCACCCACTACGTGGCCCGGGAACTGCCCCCCATGTACTCTCCGGCGGTGGTCCTGGAGGCCGTGTGCACGTGCGAGGGATCACAGTGCTCCAGGGACGGACACCAGTGCATGCCAGTGACCCGCCACATCCCCGTGTGGGTTCGTCGAGGACCCAACATCCACGTGTTAGACGTGGAAGAACTGGCAGTGGCTTGCGCCTGCGTCAGGAGGCCCAGCGTCGGAGGGAACTTCGTCTTCAGCCCCGCCGTCCACAGCTAGGAACTGATCCCGGCTCGCAACACTCAGTCTTCGACCGACCGGATACTGTTGCTTTAAGCATTTGTTCACCGAAATGGAACATATTCAGCTTACTTGGTGCTCAAGCAGAAAATATTTATATATGTATATTTATTGGATAAATTTAAAAGTACATATGATGATACTGTGTTCAAGTGAAATGCATGCATACATGTTTTAACTTCTCAGCGATTCCTTAATCCACAAAAGTATACATTTTGTGGTTCCTACGTATGACAATTTATCATCTATTTTTTCATGATACAAGAGGTAGTGTCACTGAATGCATATCACTTCTAGACCAGGTGAAGATTAAAATAAAACAGTAGAAGATCTTTTCTTTGAATATAAAATTAATCCACACACACAAGAACATACATACATACACACACACACACACACACACACACACACACACACACACACACATATATATATATATATATATATATATATATATATATATTTATATATATATATATATATATATATATATATATATATATATGTATATATATATATGTATATATATATATATATACATATATATATATATATATATATATATATATATATATATATATATATATACTGTATGAATAAAACATTTTGGAAGTTTCTGGAATTTAAAAAATAAAACATTCACAAATCGATGAAACATTTTATTGTCCTGGTTCAACCATCTAAGTAACTTATGTAAAAGTCTTACATCTTCTAGAAGAGAATTCTGCCCTTACCAGGGATAGCAGAAGTCAGTTCATAAATCACACAGTGATTCAGGAAAGCCGCTAGCTGAACGTCTTTTGAAGTCAGAGCTGGTCCCACATCTAAGAGTGAGTCAGGACGTGTCCCTAAAGCAGCGGTTCTCACACAGGGTAAATACCCCCCCCCCCCCCCGTGTAGGGAAGTCGATTCTGGGGGAGACAGGCAGTTTCCAAAGTAATGGTTCCTTAGAGTAAATTGATAAGTAATTATGATTAATAAAAAACGAATAAATGGGTAAGTAGATGAACTGATTAATAATAAGGAAGTTAAACATCTGAAATTCATCACAATAAAACAAATTGA
>NC_051397.1:37617303-37627303 GCF_015228065.2 Penaeus monodon | reverse complement strand
AAATATTTGAATAAGCTGTTAGGAAAGCAATCATGGGAAAAGCTTTCCTGGGTTTCCCTTCCGCGTTTTATTCTTGTAATTACAGTAATTACAAACCTTATTAAGCACAGGTGACCAGTTGTTTCTGTCGTGTGCGAGGATGCGCGGGCGGCACAAGCTGTATAAAGGCGGTCCAGCTTCCATCGACTCCCACCTGTCCGCCATTTGGGGCCTCGCCCCAAAAGCTCCCGTCTGTCCCAGCTGCAGGGCCTTCGCCCCTCGTCTCTCTGGTGCTCGGTCCCTTCGATCTCGCTCGCCCTCGACTGGGCTTACCTCGCCTCACTTCGGACTTCGCGCCGACCCCTCTCTGAAGTGGGCCGGGCGTCCGTCGGAAGACGCGAGGCGCCACACAAGGCCTTTGGTCCTCATCCGACATCGGCCTCAAAGGAAGGGCAGTGATGAGCTGATCCGCCTCTTCAGCACTACTCGACAGTGTGAGTCGCCTCCAGGTTGAGTACAAGGCAGTGCCCTTCCCTATAGTATACACTATAGATGCTCACGCGAATCAACTGCTCCGCATCGACTCCAACCTGCACGAGAACCATCCATAAACCTGAGCTTCAGCTGAGCGCCCCGACTGGCCACAATTCCGAGTTCTCGGAGACTTCCCTCCTACGTGGCCCGGGAACTGCCCCCATGTACTCTCCGGCGTTGGTCTGAGGCCAGTGTGCACGTGCGAGGGATCACAGTGCTCCAGACTACACCAATGGTGCCATGACCCACAACATCACGTGTGGTTCGTCGAGGAACCAAAATCCACGTTTTAGAGTGGAAAACTGCAGTGGCTTGCGCCTGCTCAGGAGGCCCAGGTTTGGAGGGAACTTCGTCTTCAGCCGCGTCCACAGCTAGGAAACTTTACCTCGGCCTGCAAACACTAGCTTCGACCGACCGGATCCCATTCCTTTGAATATTTAGCCAATGTGTGAGATGCACTCATACTGAAATGCACATAGAGGACTCTGTCTGAAGCATTTCATCGTTAAACATATTTTTCATTTTCATTGTGATATCTAAAGAAATATTTGACGACACTGTATGCTCATGTGAAGTACAAGCATGCTGCATGTTCTACCTTTTGAGAGGTTCTGGAATTATATAGAAATTAATATAAAACATTCCCAATAGACTCTAACATGTTTCCTGTTTAAGTAATCCTTATTGCCTATAAATCCAATTCTTCCATTTATTTTTTTGGAAGATGCCCCTCATCGCCTGAAAACGAATTTTGTCTTCCCTGCCTGTGCTTGAAGTCCTTTCATTAATTCCGCGATTAAGTACGTGTGCTAGTATGATATATATAAATATACACAGTATATATATTTATATATATAGATATGTGTATACATATATAAATATATGTATGATATATAATTATATACATTATAATATGTTATTAGTAATGTGTATATACATATATATATATATATATATAATAGTATTGTTGTAATATAATATAAAGATATCTAATATATAATATTAAAAATTATATCTATATATAAATACTATAGATATTACACATATATGTATATATATGTATACATATATATGTATGTATAGATAGATAGATAGATTATAGATAGACATAGATGGAACAATATATAATTAGATAATCATAATAGCGAATATATATATATATATATATATATATAGTATATGCATACATCTATATAGATAGATATTCACGAACACACAGATATATGTGTGTATGTGAATTAATAAATAAATAAATAAATAATAAAATAAAGAATAAACATAAAAACGCAAATGTTAGTTCACGCGGAAACTAATTCATTCGCCGTATGAGGGGAGCTGCAACTTCATAAGAATAGTGCCAAACTGATTTTTAAATCCACATCTTGGCCATTTCAGATATGCTTTATCCACGTCACTCTCAGCGTGTGACACACCCTGATACTACATACGAATACATGCATACGTGCACACGAACAACACACACGATCACATCACTCACTATTTTATATATTATATTTATTATATATATATTATATATAGATATAATATTTAGTTATTCATGTGTGTGTGTGTGTGTGTGTGTGTGTGTGCACGTATGCATATATGTATGTATGTATCAATGTGTGTGTGTGTACACACACTGAGAGAGACGTGGATAAAGCATATCTAAAATGGCCAAGATGTGGATTTAAAAATCAGTTTGGCACTATTCTTATGAAAGAGGCAGCTCCCCCTCATACGCGAATGAATTAGTTTCCCCGGTGAACTTAACATTGCGTTTTCTGTTTTTCTTTATTTTATTTATTTATTTATTTATTTATTTATCTATTTATATATGTCTTCACTACATTATCGCTGATACAATAGGATAAATTAGGAAGGATGGCATAGAGTAGCGGAATATATGATAGGATAGCATAGGATAAGGTAGGATAGCATAGCATACAATAGAATAGCATAGGATAGGATAAGTAAATACGAGATCGAGTTAAGAGATTAAAAAAAAGTAAATGGCACTTTTAATCAAAAGAAGAATTAAAATGAAGCACTAAAAATTCATTAGGCAGAATTTTCTTTCAGCTAAATAAATATACCTAGTATGGCAACTAGAACAAGCAAATATATACGTTAGAAGATGGTTCAGATCACCATCCGTTGCTCTTTTTCAAGGACCAAGCAGTTTGGCACTATTCGTATGAAAGGGGCAGCCCCCCCTCATACGCGAATGAATTAGTTTCCCCGGTGAACTTAACATCGTGTTTTCTTTTTCTTCTTTATTTTATTTATTTATTTTCTTTTTATGTCTTCACTACATTATCGCTGATATAATAGGAGGATGGCACAGAATTGCCAAATATGATAGGATAGCATAGGATAGGGTAGGGTAGGATGAGGTAGGATAGAATAGCATAGAACAGAATAGCATAGGATAGGATAAGTAAATACGAGATCGAGTTACGATTTTTTTAAATTATTATTATTATTATTATTTTTTAAATAAATGGCACTTTTGATCAAAAGAAGAATTAAAATGAAGTACTAAAAATTCATTAGGCAGAATTTTGTTTCAGCTTAATAAATATACCTAGTTTGGCAACTAGAACAAGCAAATATATACGTTAGAAGATGGTTCAGATCACCATCCGTTGCTTGTATCAAGGGCCAAGCAAGAGTCGCTATCAAAAGTCAAAAGAAATTTGAGTATTAGGGGAACTATTTTGAAGAAACGACTTTGCTTGTCTGATTTCAAAACCCATATATGGTAATTTCACATATGTATGGCCTCCCGTGGTATTGGAGTTTACATACTTTATAATGAAACAAAAAAACATAACCAAAAAAAGAAGTTGGGTGTTTTGTTGCGTTTCACGGGTAAAAGGAATGTATATACTAATATACATACCTTTATATATACACACACACATACATATACACACACACACACATATATACATATACATACATACATACATATATACGTTTATACATATATACATATATATTTATATGTATACACACATACACACACATATACATGCATATATATATATATATATATATATATATATATATATATATATAGAGAGAGAGAGAGAGAGAGAGAGAGAGAGAAATGGCCAAGACGTGGATTTAAAAATCAGTTTGGCACTATTCCTATGAAAGAGGCAGCTCCCCCTCGTACGCGAATGAATTAGTTTCCCCGGTGAACTTAACATCGCGTTTTCTTTTTTCTTCTTTATTTTATTTTATTTTATTTATTTATTTATTTATTTATTTATTTATTTATTTATTTATTTATTTATTTATTTATTTATTTATTTATTTATTTATTTATTTATTTATTTTCTTATATATCTTCACTACATTATCGCTGATATAATAGGAAGGATGGCACAGAATAGCGAAATATGATAGGATAGCAAAGGATAGGGTAGGGTAGGATGAGGTAGGATAGAATAGCATAGAACAGAATAGTATAGGATAGGATAAGTAAATACGATTTTTTTTTTTTTTTTTTTTAAATGGCACTTTTGATGAAAAGAATTAAAATGAAGTACTAAAAATTCATTGGGCAGAATTTTGTTTCAGCTAAATAAATATACCTAGTTTGGCAACTAGAACAAGCAAATAAATACGTTAGAAGATGGTTCAGATCACCATCCGTTGCTTGTATCAAGGGCCAAGTAAGAGTCGCTATCAAAAGTCAAAAGAAATTTGAAAAACTATATAAAAAAAAAAAAAAAAAAAAAAAAAAAAAAAAAATATATATATATATATATATATATATATATATATATATATTATAAAATAAAAAGGTAAATAAAGAAATAATCATCGACTCCAGAGCAGTTGTTACACGTGTCATAGGTTACAATGATAAGAGTCTTAAGGCTATCAATTTTGTGGAATATATTGGAAGATGTTAGTGACTATGGTGTCCAGAAAAGAAGTTGGGTGTTTTGTTGCGTTTCACAGGTAAAAGGTATGTATATATTAATATACATACCTTTACACACACACACACACACACACACACACACACACACACACACACACACACACATATATATATATATATATATATATATATATATATATATATATATATATATATATATATATATATATATATATATATATATATATATATATATACGTATATATTCACACGTACACACACACACACATACACACGCATATATATATATATATATATATATATATATATATATATATATATATATATATATATATATATCGTGGAAAGGAACTGGGGACTCTACCACGTACTCACTCCAAGATCATCACAACATGAAAACTACAATTAAGTATCATGCTGTGACCACGGCGGCTCAAACATGAACCTACCGTTAAAAAAAAAATGTATATATATATAGAGAGATAGATAGTTCTTGTCGAAAAAAATTACGTTGCCTTCATACTTTTAGTCGGTCTCCTTAACGCGCTTTGGTCCGCAGTGGAAGACAGATTAAGACAACGAAGCGGAGGTGTTTTCCTTCTTTTATCATGGGAAGACTTGTTTGTCAAGGAACAAGAAAAAGGTTTAACCATTTGGGAATACATTATATTCGCAAAGGTTTAAGCACGAATTATGGACCTTATTTACGTTAACATAGTGTCGTCAAATGCTGCTTTACGTTTACATAATAAAAAAATAAATTTACATATTTCCTTCAGTGAAGTGCTTCAGCACAAAGTAATGAAAATACATTTCGTTATCAGTGCAGTTCAAGATGTGGAAAGATGTTTATGATAACAGGATCCGGTCGGTCGAAGGCTGAGTGTTGCGGGCCGGGATCAGGTCCTAACTGTGGACGGCGGGGCTGAAGACGAAGTTCCCTCCGACGCTGGGCCTCCTGACGCAGGCGCACGCCACTGCCAGTTCTTCCACGTCTAACACGTGGATGTTGGGTCCTCGACGAACCCACACGGGGATGTGGCGGGTCACTGGCACGCATTGGTGTCCGTCCCTGGAGCACTGTGATCCCTCGCACGTGCACACGGCCTCCAGGACCACCGCCGGAGAGTACATGGGGGGCAGTTCCCGGGCCACGTAGTGGGTGGGACAGTCTCCGATGAGCTCGGAAATGTGGATCCAGTCGGGGCGCAGCTGAAGCTCAGGTTTGATGTGGTTCTCGTGCAGGTTGGAGTCGAGGGCGGAGCAGTTGATTCCGCGGTGGAGCATCTGAGACGTGTATACGATGGGGAAGGGCACTGCCTTGTACTCAGACCTGGAGGCGGCCTCCACCTCCTGCTCCGAGTAGTGCTGAAGGAGGCCGGGGATCAGCTCATCCAGCTGCCGCTTCCTTTGAGGCCGATGTCGGATGTAGGACCAAAGGCCTTGGTGTGGCGCCTCGCGTCCTTCCGACGGACGCCCGGCCACGTCGAGAGGGGGGCGGAAGTCCGAAGTGAGCGAGGGGAAGCCCAGGTCGAGGGCGAGCGAGGATCGGAGAGGGACGAGCACCAGGAGGAGAAGGAGGAGGGCGAAAGGCGCCGCGAGCTGGGACAGGACGGGAGCTGTGCGAGGCGCCATGGCGGACAGGTGGGAGTCGATGGAAGCTGACCGCCTTTTATACAGCTTGTGCCGCCCGCGCATCCTCGCACACGACAGAAACAACTATAGCCGTGCTTTTAGAGTGAACATTAAACGAAAGGTCCGATAAAAGCCCGGCTTCATAAGTTTCAGTATAGTTGGGAGATCAGAAACAAAACAAAAGCAGTGAGCATAGTTATTTCCTCTGTGAACATATCTTCATCGATTATAAATACACATAGAATCACATATTTAATCGAAAGCCGGAGTACAGCTTTGTTCTTCAAGAATCGCAATGCTCCTGTTTTACGTCACGGACTCCCTCGCAAGGGCTAGGGCGGTGTTTTCTTTCGAAGGACTTTGGTCCGGCAGGTGGCGACCGTTACCCCGAATGGATGCCCTCCCTCTTCATGTCGGGCCATTGGGGCAGGATTCCAACTCACACGCTGGGACACCGACTATCGTACTTTTATTGACTTCTGTTTTTTTCTCTTCCATCTTCCATCACTTTCTTTGGTCCCCGTCTGTGCGCGTTATGCTGCACGGAGGCGGCCGCTTCTTCAGGAATCTCAGCGAAATAGGAAAATGAAATTTGCGTAGGATCATAAATTGTAATGAAAACAAGGAAGGGTAGTATAAGAAATCAGTCATAGATTATCTTTCCTGTTCTTCTATCGCTTATAAGTTGTTCGCGGTGAATATTACAGATGAAAAACATAGTTCTGATGCAGTTATATGAAGAAATAAAAATATACACATATAGACAAACAATCATCGTAAAGATAAATACATTAGTGCCCGCTGTCATGGTTATTTTAAGCAGGACAAGTACAAGGCAAAGAAAACGAAGCCTTAGAGATTCAAAGTTTACAGCTACAGGCATTGTTTCTGCACCAATAATGGTGATAATGGTGATAAAGACTGGATATTGATAATAAGGATAACAACACGGACAGGAACAATGGCGACCGAGAGAAAAAACAACAACTAAAAACAAAATTAATACTGTCAATACTATTAATAATAATGATAGAATTATAGTGACAACTTTAACGAATAATTACAGAAATTATAATAACAAGAATAGTAATTATATATATGATAATATTAATATCAAAGTTAATAATAAGGATGGTGATAACAGCAATAGTGTTGATGATAATGACAAAAATGATAGTGGTAAGGGTAACAAAGGAGATGATAATACTATTATGGGAAATGGGAAAAAGTAAATATCGAAAAAGAAACTAAGAAAAAAAAATCATCAAAATGGATTGTGATGATGATGATGATAATGATGATAATAATTGAAATAAAAATAATATTACCAGTTATGGTAATAATAATGATGATGATAATATCAATAATAATAATAATAATAATAATAATAATAATAATTAATAATAATAATTAATAAAAACAATGATAATAATGTTAAGAAAAAGAATTTTAATAACAATGACAACACTCCTGATTGTAATATTGATAATAATAATAACAATGGTAATGAACACAATGATAATGATAATGATAATAATAATAGTAATGATAGTGATTATTAGGATGATCGTAATGATAATGATAATTGTAACGATGACGATGGTAATAAGGCATACAATAAGGTGGCCTCCTACAGCCTGCCATCTCTTCCTCATCTCACCGTCAGCTCCCGTACTCTCGCATGCCCTGACATCTCACAGCCCGGTCAGCGCTGGCGATCGTCCTCTCTATATGTCTCTATGTACATACGTTCACTTATTTCTGTTTTATTGTTCCATTTTATGTTTGTCCTATAAGTCACTTCTGTTTGAGTTTGCCCTTTGACCCCGTCCTCTCGTCTGCATTTACATGCAGATTATTTCTTTTCTTCTGTGGGTTTCATGGTTACCTATATCATTTTAAATTATCTCCTATTTTTCATTTTTTTTTTTTTTTTTTTTTTTTTTTTTTTGTCACTTCTTTCTGTCTATGAAAGTTTATTCTCATTTTAAGAAATATGTGTTTTAACTTCATATTTTATCCATTGTACTTCTTTGCTGTCTACTCCACATTATGCATGTATTTTTTTATGTTTTGCCTCGTTATGAAGGTCATTTTACTTATGATTTTACTGTCTCTCCTAATGCTTTTTGTACAAACTTTATATTTTACGAACGATGTTTGGCGTGACTTATGATGTCACGAACTTTATGAATATAAGCCGCATTGAGTGAGAAATCGATTCAATCTCCTCGAAGCAACGGCGATTTGCTCCCCTCCTGGGTGATTTTCCCTTGCTGAGCAGGTGGAAAACTCGGCCGGTCTGGGCATCACATCACACGGGGAAAATACGAGTTAAGTTCTGTTTTCCTGGCTGTTTCCTTTTGCATAGGAGCTGGACATGATTCTTTGTTTATAAAATAAATATAAACCTAGAGTTTCATAGAATTTGCATGCCATACTAAGCTTATGAATATTACTGGGTCTTAATGGTTTTTTTTTTCATTGTTTCCTTGTTCTCGTACTATAATGCCGAGGTCTATATGCAGGCAGTTGGTTTCAATTCACGCTACCACTATTTAAGTGTCTATTTGACAGTGAACCCTTCGAAATTAATATTGGCTACGGAGGCACAATACCCCACTACAGGAATATTTTGGTGTGCAGCGGTGGGACTTTTTATACCACTTTTCTGTTGCATGTTTATTGTAGATGTTGGTGAACCACGCATTTTTTGTGTTTTTGAATTATTGCATTTTATTTCAGGTTTACAGTGTAGTTCTTTTTGTTGATTTTTAAGAGCTGATGTGTTATTTTTGTACCGTGTTTAACCATTTCGTTTACAGTGTTTAATCATTTCTTTTGCTTTTATCGTGCTTATAATCTGCACGTCTAGCTAGATTTTAGTGGCTCATGTAGTTAAGGGACTCTGTTTTGAAATACGTTTGAATAACTTTCCTTTGACCAGCTTTGTTTTTTTTCTGGTCTTCTTTTGTATCATCCCTTTGTATGTTGGCTGATATTCGTACTTGCGTGCAGTGCTTTCGTGTATGATAATGTGTGCTAAACTAAATATGAAGCAGAGTTTCAAAGATTTTTCATGCCATACTAAGCTTGTGTGGCCGCGGTGGCCGAATGGTTACAGCATCGGACTCAAGACTGTCACGACGGCAATCTGAGTTCGAGGGTTCGAGTCACCGGCCGGCGCCCGGCGCGCTGTTTCCCTTGGGCAAGGAACTTTACCTCGATTGCCTACCTAGCCACTGGGTGGCCAAGCCAGCCCAAGTCAGCGCTGGTCCCAAGCCCGGATAAAATACTGAGAATGAATACCTAAAAAAGGTAACACCGGCACTCTCCGTGGAAAGGAACTGGGGACCCTACCACGTACTCACTCCAAGAGCATCACAACATGAAAAAACTAAGTATCATGCTGTGACCACGGCGGCTCAGACATGAACCTACCGTTAAAAGAAGAGACTAAGCTTGTGAATATTACTGGGTCTTAATGTTTTATTTTCCATTGTTTTATTCGATTTAAATGTATTTAACCTTGTTCTCGTACTATAATGCCGAGGTCTATATGCAGGCAGTTGGTTTCAATTCACGCTACCACTTTTTAGGAATCTATTTGACATTGAACCCCTTCGAAATTAATATTGGCTACGGAGCCACAATACCCCACTACAGTATTAATGATAATAATGGTAATAATGCTTATACTAATGCCAATGCTTATAATATTAACAGTAATAATAACAATATTAATAACAGTAATAATTAAAAAAAAATAATGATTATAAAAATAATAATGTAACAATAGTGATAATAATAACAGTAATGACAATAATAACGATACTACTACTACTACCACTACTAATGACGATGATGATGATAATAATAATAATAATAATAATAATAATAAAATAATAATAATGATGATAATAATAATAATAA
>NC_051397.1:37579803-37587303 GCF_015228065.2 Penaeus monodon | reverse complement strand
GTTATTATCATTATCATCGTTGTTATTACATCTATTATTATCATTATTGGATATTATCACTATTATTATTATTATTATTATTATTATTATTATTATTATTATTATTTTCATTGTTGTTGTTGTTGTTAATGTTACTGTTATTGCTATTTATTGCTTTAGTTATTTCATTGTTATTATACCATGAATATTATTAGTGCTTTATTATCAATATA
This sequence comes from Penaeus monodon, assembly GCF_015228065.2. NCBI lineage: Eukaryota > Metazoa > Arthropoda > Malacostraca > Decapoda > Penaeidae > Penaeus > Penaeus monodon. Next base: position 37,587,091 of record NC_051397.1, on the reverse strand, counting down.
TTGTTATCATCATCATCATCATCATCATCAACATTATAATTTTGCTTTTGCCACCATTTTAATATTGCTGTTATTATCATTGTTATCATTGCTGTTATTATGATTTTTCTTCTTTTCGATTTAAAATTATTATCATCGTTTTGTTATTACTATAATTATTGTTATGATGATGATGATGATGAAGATGATGATGATGATGATGATGATGATGATGATGATGATGATGATGATGATGATGATGATGATGATGATGATGATGATGATGATGATGACGATGATGATGAAGAAGAAGAAGATGATGATGATGATGATGATGATTATGATGATGATGATAACAATAATAATAATAAAGCAATAATAATATTCATGGTATAATAACAATGAAATAACTAAAGCAATAAATAGCAATAACAATAACATTAACAACATCATTTCTGTTATTATTATTAACATAATTATCATAATTATCATTCTTCTTCTTCTTCGAGGCAAGTACAGTACACTGGAGTAGTCAGTTTATATACTTTTATTGTTGACACGACTGGCCAAAGGGAGGTTAACAAGGACGGTTGGAGGGGAAGGGGGAAGGAAGGGGAAGAAAGAAGGGGAAGACGAAGGGAGGGGAAGGGGAAGGAAGGGGAAGAGGAAGGGAGGGGAAGGGGGAAGGAAGGGAGGAAGGGAGGGGGGGGGAAAGGGGAAGAGGAAGGGAGGGGAAGGGGAAGGGGGTAGACGAAGGGAGGGGAAGGGGAGAGGAAGGGGAAGAAGGGAGAGAAGTAGGAAGGGATGGAAGGGAAGGAGGAAGGGAGGGGAAGGGGATGGAAGGGAAGGAGGAAGGGAGAGGAAGATGAAAGGAAGGGGAAGAAGAGGAGCGGGAGGGAGAAAGGGAAGGGTGTTTAAAGAGAAGAGAAACGGAGAGGACTAAATGAAGAAAAGGGGATGGGTAAAAGGAGAAGAAAGAGGAAGAGAGAGGGGGCTCAGAAAAAAAATGGGATGGGAGAGGGTGCGAAGGGGATAAGGTAGGAGGAGGGACGTAGGAGGAAACAGAGGTGTAGGGCTTAAAGTAAAAGAGGAAGAATGAATTAAAGGAAGATTTGGGAGTGAAAGGGGGTGGGAAAGGGAATGGTGAGGTAGGAGAAGGGTGGAAGAAGGAGAGGGGAGTATCTCATATCTTTATCATTATTATTTTGTTGTTTCTCCGTCGAATTCCCACGGGTCCGGATAGTAATAGCTATTGTAATAAGATCATCAGTACAAACAGTGATAATGATGATGACTGACAGTAACCATTGATATAACGTCATTGCCATCATAATTACGAACTGATTTATAAATATAAATGTTCATTTTCTATTTTATCCTTCGTCTATTCATTCATTTGCCTGGTTGTTTGTTTGCTTATTCATTCATTTAATTCTATACATATTTACCTATTGAAATATTTAGGCATTTACTTAATTACAAATAGGATTCACACATCTATTTACTTATTCATTTATGTATTTGATTTTGTCTTTCTGGACATTTTTTTTTATTTTAAGCTTAAAAATTATTGATTTATATTTAATAGCTTTGTTATCTTTTTATTGTAATTATCACTTTTTTCCATCCTGTTCATCTTATACGATACTCTATTCACCTTATCTTCTTATCTACTTATTTATTCTCCTTATTAACTTAATTTGATTAATTATCATCCATTTATTCTATCCTTTCATTTAATATTCATTTATTTTATATCTTTTGTATTTTTTAGCCGGAGTGACTGTCTCTACTAAAGCCTGTTCTACAGTCAAGCTCGAGAACGGATGCAAGGACTCCACCATTGCAGGAGTCACTAGCAACATCTGTGTGTGTGACTCCGACCTGTGCAACACCGGCGTCGCTAGTCATGTTGCTATTCCCCTCATGATCGTCGCTGCTCTCCTTGGTCGCCTCATGTAAAAAAAGAAAAAAAAAAAGTTTCCATGTAGAATTCGTCTGAGGGAGAGGTTATTTTTTTTGTTTTTATTTATTTTTATCTACTTTTATGCTTGTGTTTCCTTTCTTCTTTCTTGACTTCTGTCTGGTGGTGTATGCGGATCTGTTTTCAAAGTATGTTGGATATATATATATATATATATATATATATATATATATATATATATATATATATATATATGTATGTATGTATATGTGTATTTATGATGAAAGATATGATAACCTGGTGGTCTAAGTCAAAATAAATAACTATCTGCAAATCTACAGATAGACGAATATCATTTACTTCACTAACTAGTTAAGTATGAAGTATGTAAGTTCTCAAAAGCAGTGTAGAAATCCTAATTCTGTCGATATTTACAAGTGCCTTAACTTTTTCTTTTCTTTTGTCTTTTTTCTTACCTTCTCCGTTTTCAAATCATGGATATCCAGCGCCCTCTGCCACGCACTGCATTTTTGCCATCATCATAATGAAATCTGACTTTGTTTATATTATTCCCAGCTGATTCTTTGAAGACACTCGGTGGCAAAGAGACACACTCGCTGCCCTCAGTTTCAGCAGTGTGTCTGTGTCAAGCCAGGTGCACTGTGTCCTTTGCCTTGCTCATCACATATTTTCGCTTATCATGAACTCGAGAGGATAATCACGGATTTCATTAGCAAAATTATCCAACGATTATGCGGATGATCTAACAACAGACGGTCTAGGCTTTACACACAGTAAAACAACAAGAACAACATAATCTGCGGTGAACAAGACAGTGAGAAGAAGAAAAAAGAAGATAAATCTGTAAACAAAATAAATGTAGAAATACCCAATCTCTAACGCTTGTCTTCTCAGCCAACAACTAAGGAACAGAGACGCGTTAAATTCAACAAAATTTTCTCCTGGCTACGCAAATTTCTCAAAACAAGTTGATCGCCAAGTAAAAAAAAAAGCTGGCGTCTCCTCTGAGATAGATAAATACATATGATTGGAAATAAATAAAAATAGCAAGATTCTAACAAGGACTCCTCCTGTTACATCATCGTCATAGTCGGTGATTCTGATGATGACATGTCTTTCAAACTTTCAAGGAATTTTGTCGCACAAATAAAAAAATAAATAAAACAATTTCTGATTTTAATTCCTTCATAGCTTTGTGTAAGACCCACATAATAGATAGGTACATAGATAGACAGACAGATAGATAGATAGGCAAATAGATAGATGGATATATATATATAGATAGATAGATAGATGGATCTATATATATAATAGATAGATAGATAGATGGATTATATATATATATATATATATATATATATATATATATAATATATATAATATATATATATATATATATTAAAATATTATATATATATATATTATATGTGTGTGTGTGTGTGTGTGTGTGGGGTGTTGTGTGTGTGTGTGTGTGTGTGTGCGTGTGCGTCTGCGTGTGTGTGTATGTGTGGTGTGTGTGTGTGTGTTGTTGTGTGTGTGTGGTGTGTGTGTGTGTGTGTGTGTTTCATGCATATATATATATATATATATTATATATATATATATATATATATAAAATTTTATAAATATATTATATGTATAATATATGTATATATATAGAGAGAGAGATAGATAGATAGATACACAGATAGATACACAGATAGATACACAGACAGATAGATGGATGGATAGACATATATAGATATGTTACCGATACAGTTTATTTTTTAGTATCACTATCTTCCAAATCATATTCAGAGAGAGAGAGAGAGAGAGAGAGAGAGAGAGAGAGAGAGAGAGAGAGAGAGAGAGAGAGAGAGAGAGAGAGAGAGAGAGAGAGAGAGAGAGGAGAGAGAGAGAGAGGGGGAGAGAGAGAGAGAAAGAGAGAGAGAAAGAGAGAGAGAGAGAGAGAGAGAAAGAGAGAGAGAGAGAGAGAGAAAGAGAGGTGATAAGGAGGAAATTGCTTCCAAATTTCATCTGTGTCTTTATCTTTTAAAACAATCCTAAATCATCTTCCTTTTACATTAAAGACGTATATGCTTATATTTTATTTATGTATTCATAAAGAATACAGTCATAGATTCGTCATTTGTCTGCAATAGTAACAGTCATCAAGCCGTATTGTTTCTAGTGAATTGTTTAGCGTCCGTAATTCAGTACCCGAATTACTTATACTTAAAATAGTTTACCTGTAAATGTGCCATCCAAAGAAAACGAAACCTTTTCATTGCGTTCATAGAAAACATAAAAATATTGGTTAAACTAAACTAAAAGATATCCCATGGTTTCATATAAGAGCACACACACACACACACACACACATACACACACACACACACACACACACACACACACACACACACACACACACACACACACACACACACACACACACACACACACACACACACAGAAGTGTGCGTTTCGCACATACAGACAACTGCTGTGAGCACAGCTCTGTTTTTGTGTTTGTTTTATGTGTGATCATTGAGATCAGACGAGGAAAATGAAGTTATCGGAAGCAGCCACCAGAATTGAAGCTCCTGAAGCCAAGGCAGACATCCTAAAAGCAGAATGTTTGAAAATACGCGAAGAAAACGTAAATTTGAAGGAAATGGTGGATAATTTGCGCAGGAACACAACCATTCAGAGAGAGGGTCTGAAAAGTCTGACAGGAAAATCAAAGAACGCAAGGAAAAGGGGGAAGAAGTGGAAACCAAGACTAGCAACGCTAGTCAAACAGGAAACTGTTAAGCAGATTGAAAGCAATTTACAAAGCAGCCAGTCTCAGATAATGAAAGGGGAAAATGGTTTATCTGAAGTAAAGGAAACTGTAAATGAAATGGAAAAAAAAAACAAAGGAAGAAATAAAAACTGCAGAGACGGTAAAGACATATAAATTCAAGTCACACCTTGGACAACAACCAAAGAACAATGCTAATTTGGCTGATGTAAACAAGGATATAGTCATATTGGGCTTTGAAGAAAAGGTTGTAGAAGATGGAACTGAACGATACAACGGAGACAAGAAATTGATTGTCAGTATTCTTAAGGTCATAATTCCCGCATTCTCGGAGCAGAATATCATAGCTCAAAGGGGGTTGGGAATAATCGAAAAGTAAAAGAAACACCTTTTAAAAGTCACATTCATGAATAAGGAAATGGTAACTGATGTAATACAAGAAAGCTAAAGTCCTGGTCACCTACGAAGAATATAAGAAAATCTGGATAAGAGAAAAAAGGGAAGATGTAAAAAACAAAGCGAACAAAGGACAGAAGAAGAAAAAATATATTAATTTGGAGAGTGAGAGGCCTCCAAGCAAGAGACAGACAAACATTAGCCTTGCAGCCGAAAGGAATACCGAAAGATTAATTAGAAATTGTATATACCAATATAGATGGCTTATTTTTGAGGTTACTAGAACTATATACAATTATGGAAATTAATAAACCAATTATACATCACTGAATCCGAACTGGATCTCTCCGTAGACGATATAACATTAGGGCTCAGAGACTATGATATTTGGAGAAAAGATAAGGCAAATGGAAATGAAGTATTAACAAGGAAAATAATTGAAATAAAGGAGTTAGAGATTAAACTAGACCCCATAGTAAAACTAAAGTCAAATGAGGTAGAAACAAATATAATAATAACCGTAAATATAATAATAACCACAGTGTACCTCATATACATCGGTGTGGTCACAAGAAAATTTCCAAACTTATTTTAAAATGTTACGAAAGCCTGGAAGAAATGCTAAAACTTTCGGAAACTAATGTAAAAGACATTCTTGTAACAGAAGATCTTATTAACAAAATTGGCTGGGAAAATTTCTATCCCAGGTCTATCCCAGAGGTCTAGATAGACCGTCACAGAAGACTGCTATGGAAACTGGATCACCTAGGTGAAGTGAAAGGCAAACTCCTCGAATGGATGAAAGGCCTTCTTCATGAAAGCCAGACGAGAACCGTAATTAGAGGGAAGGCACTCTGCATTGCGACGAGTAACTAGCGGAGTACGTCAAGGGTCGGTCTTGGCGTTTGTGTACTTCGTCTTGTTAACAACGGAGGTGGAACGGGAACCCTACTGCAGAAGTCTCATCTAAAGAATTGCGAAAGCAGTGACTGTGTATGTATGGATGTGTGTATATATGTATATATATATATATATATATATATATATATATATATATATATATATATATTCTTCTTCTTTTAACGGTAGGTTCATGTCTGAGCCACCGTGGTCACAGCATGATACTTGCTTGTAGTTTTCATGTTGTGATGCTCTTGGATTGAGAACGTGGTAGGGTCCCCAGTTCCTTTCCACGGAGAGTGCCGGTGGTACCTTTTAGGTAATCATTCTCTCTATTTATCCGGGCTTGGGACCAGCACTTGACTTGGGCTGGCTTGGCCACCTAGTGGCTAGGTAGGCAATGGAGGTGAAGTTCCTTGCCCAAGGGAACAACGCGCCGGCCGGTGACTCGAACCCTCGAACTCAGATTGCCGTCGTGACAGCCTGGAGTCCGACGCTCTAACCATTCGGCCACCGCGGCCCCCAAAAATTATAGAAAATAAAAATTAGCAATTTAGAGCGGTGGTTTGCAATTGCCTTCCGCCCGGTGTTTTTTTTTTTTTTTTTTTTTTTTTTTTTTTTTTTTTTTTTTTTTTTTTTTTTTTTTTTTATCGAGTCACCATCTCTATTTACCCGGCTCTGACTTGCGCTGGCTTGGCCACCCAGTGGCTAGGTAGGCAATCGAGGTGAAATTCCTTGCCCAAGGGAAACAACGCGTCGGACGGTGACTCGAACCCTCGAACTCAGATTGCCGTCGTGACAGTCTTGAGTCCGACGCTCTAACCATTCGGCCACCGCGGCCCTTATATATATATATATACATATACATATATATATATATATATATATATATATATATATATATATAACACATATATAAACAATCTTCTTTCACATTTCTTTTGTTGAGGCTTCTGGAGTAGGGTTACCGTTGTGAAGCTGCATTACCACCTCCGCTGCTGACAAGACTAAGTACACAAATGGGCTGAACGTTGAAGAGGATTATAGGCTCTCTGGCACGATGCTGGTGCTAAGAAACTGTGTCGAGTATCTCAGCAATTAGTAAAGACTTTTTTTTTTTCATACTTTAAAATCTGGGTAGGAATTTTTTTCTTCATATGCCAAGAGGTTGACGGAAGGAAGGATAAAGGTAGGAACCAAATCATTATATATCATTTTTATCTTTCAGTAATTCGATACATCGGCGTCAAACAAGATTTCCCACCTCCACGAGCAGCTCCTGGTCC
>NC_051397.1:37569803-37572303 GCF_015228065.2 Penaeus monodon | reverse complement strand
TCACCCTAGCAGCCACAGTCTCTGCCCTCGTCCGCCTTCCTGCCTCTCCTCTCTTTATCTCCTCCCATTACCTCTCATCAATCCTTCCCCCTCTCTCCGCCCATTCTTAAACCCTTACCCCCCAACACCATCCTCTCTTTCCCCTCGTCACACAAGCAAGCACAAAGTGTGGCGCCTCGTCCGCCAGTTCTCGTGACAGGCGCATGACGATTCAGCGCCGCCCCATGTAGGCCTTCATGACCGGTCAATACTAGAATTTTACTGAAACCACATACACACAACACACTTACACAACATCACACACATACACACTACACACACATACACACATACACAAACATACACAACACATACACACAATACACATACACATACACAATACACACAACCACAACTAACACATACACATACACATACACATACAAATACACATACACATACACATACATACAATATTCAATACTACACATACATATCTATTATACATCATTACATACATCATTTGTTATAATCCTACATCCTTGTATGCATTTCTACTCTCCTCCTCCTCCCTTCTCTTCCCTCTCTCCCTCTCTCGTCTCTCTTCTCTCTCTCCGTCTCTTCTCCTATCTCTCTCTCTCTCTCTCTCTCTCTCTTCTCTCTTCTCTAGTCTCTCTCTCTTCTCTCCTTCCTCTTCTTCTCCCTCTCTTTATCTCTTTCTCCTCCTTCTCTCTCTTCTCTTCCTCTCTCTCCTCCTCTCCTCCCTCTCTCTCCTTACCTCTCTCCATCCTCTCTTTCCCTCGTCCAAGCAGCAGTGTGGCGCCTCTCCTGCCATTCTCTGGCCATGACTTCAGCTGCTCGCTCCTTCCTCTCTCCTCGATTATTACTAGCTTCTGTATTTTTCTCACCTACCCCTCACATCCTACTCTCTACACTCTCCTCCTCTCTTACTCTCTCTCCATCCTCCCTCATCTACCTCCTCATCTACCATACCTTCTCCTACTCTCCTACACTCTCTCCTACTCTCTTTCATCTTCTATCTCTCTCTTCTCTCTTCTTCTCTTTATCTTCTTTCTCTCTCTTCTTTCTGCTTATCATGCTCTCATCCTCTCTCTATCATTCTTTCTCTCTTTCTCCTTCTGTACTCTGCTCTCTCTCTCTTCTGTGCTCTCTTCTCTCGTCTCTTCTCTCTCTCCTCTCGCTTTCTCTTCTCTTACTCTCTCTCTCTTTCTCTCTCTCTCTCTCTCTCTCTCTCTCTCTCTCTCTCTCTCTCTCTCTCTCTCTCTCTCTCTCTCTCTCTCACCAACCCTATCTCCCTCCCTCTCCCTCTCTCCCACCCTCCCTTCCTCCATCTTTTTCTCCATCTCTTTCTCCCACCCTCTCCCTCTCTTACCCACTCGTAAGGAAATGTAAATACCGGGCAATTGGAGAGCCTGTTTACCTTAGTCCTTATTGCCAACTTTAGCTTTGTTATGTTACGTGTTTCCTTCACGGCAATAGCCTGGTTGCAGAGGAAAGGTTTCTTTCTGGCCAAGTATTTGTTGTTCACGCGGTAACCTTCCGTCGTGGGCCCGAGGAAGCTGCGTTCGGTGTAGCTCTCTGCAGTCGCGTTTATTGATACTGTTTTCTCATTTCCCTGTGTGAACGGTGTGTTTTTTGTGTGTGCTGTTTGTGCGTTTTCTATTTTTGTAATTGGGTGTGTATTGATGTATTTATAGAGGCGTGTGTGTGTGTGTGTGTGTGTGTGTGTGTGTGTGTGTGTGTGTGTGTGTGTGTGTGTGTGTGTGTGTGTGTGTAGGTAGGTAGCTATATATACGTATATATATGTTTACATACATATGCATATATATTTGTTTCTATCTCCTTCCCTCGCTCCCACTGTTTTCCTATTATCTAATCTCTCCACCCCTTCTCCCCTTTCCAATCTTAATTTGACATTCTCATCTTTCTACTTCCCTACTTTCCTTTTCCTCCTCTTTCCACTTTTTTCTGTGTGTCCGTCCCTCCCTCTTTTCATCTTTTCGTCTACCTCGCTGGTCAAGAAAGTCAGCCACGCCCCCTTTCTCTAGCTGTGAAACCGATTAGTTAATATACATTACTTTTGCTCTCGTCCGTTAAATCTCTCTGAGCTTGAACTAAATCATACTAATTTTCTTCATGGTTTACAATGAGATCTGTTTATTTGTGTGGGAAGCATTTGATAAAGGAATAAATTTTAAAAGATTTCGAGGCACTGTCGTTTCCGAAAGGCTGTCACATTAAGGTTATTTACGGATCACATTCTGGTCAAGGTCGTAGATAATGGAGCCTAATGCTCTACCTCTGTTTTTGTAACCAAGAGAAATGAACAGAAACAAACGTGAAAACACACAGAACACAATTAATATTACAATCTACACTCCCACATCACTAGGCACTTGATACACCATAAGGAAGCTGTACACTGAGGGGAGGTAAACTGGTCAGGAGAATAGCCAACGTCAAAGATCTCGACCACGTATAAGAAAACGTTGAATGACCG
>NC_051397.1:37564803-37567303 GCF_015228065.2 Penaeus monodon | reverse complement strand
ATCACACGCACAAACAAACAAACACAATCACACACAAACACGCACACAGACAAACTCAAACACGCACAAACACACAAACAAACAAACAAACACAAACACACCCTCCAAAGACAACAACAAAATGAAAATCTAAGAAAAAAAAATTCCTCTCACGACCTCACAGTTAAAAGACTTGAACAGAAGATAACCGGTCGATGAACACAAGAACAATGGCCTTTAACCGGGATTATTTCGGGGATCCGCGTCAAGGAAGGGATTAGCGGAGAGCCGACAGCTTATGGGTAAACATGACGCCTTTATTCATGATAGATTAGGTAGATAGATAGATGGGAGGTGGGAAGAGAGCGGGGGATGGGCGGGGGATGGGCAGGGGATGGGCCGGGGAAGAGTGGTGGGGGTGGGGGTGAGGGTGAGTTTTATTTGTTCGATTTGATTATTTTGTTGGTTTACTCGTATATAATTATGGGTGTTTATATTTCTTTTTTTTTTTTTTTTACTGTCTTTTGTTTTTGTGTCTGTCTGTCTGTCTGACTCTCTCTCGCTTCTCTCTCGCTTCTCTCTCGCTTCTCTCTCTCTCTCTCTCTCTCTCTCTCTCTCTCTCTCTCTCTCTCTCTCTCTCTCTCTCTCTCTCTCTCTCTCTCTCTCTCTCTCTCTCTCTCTTACACACACACACACACACATACATACATACATATATATATATATATATATATATATATATATATATATATATATATATATTATTGATTGATTGATTGATTGATTGTATAAAAACAAGCACAGACACACAAACACAATCACTCACTCATTCACACACACACACACACACACACACACACACACACACACACACACACACACACACACACACACACAGGCTATGTATCCCTCCTTTTCCTCTCAAACATCTCTTCCTCCCTTTCCCATCCCCTCTTCCGCCTCTCCCCCCTCCCTCCCTCTTTGGAAAGCAGAAACACACGCCAAAACCGAGCCATTTTTACCTCTGCTGAATTCGTGTTCCGCTCTCGGCCACGAAGCCCCACAGCAGGCCACGACTCACGAGCGGAAGACTTTGAGACCTCGGTGTGAGGGCGACCCCGGGGGAGGGTTCGCGCGAGGGGGTGGGCAGGGGTGGGGGTGGGGGAACAAGGAAAGTCAATAGGTGACGGCAGGAAGGAATCATGAAGGGGATAAGATGGTGAAAATAATGGAATTTATGTGTATATGTGTGTATGTATGTGCACACACACACACACACACACACACACACACACACACACACACACACACACACACACACACACACACACACACACACACACACACACACATACACACACACACACACACATCCACCCATCCATACATACATACATATGAGCATAATACACTTACGCAACACCGCATCTAAGCATGAGTTTACATTAACGCCCACGAAGTGTATGTCACTCAAGCACGTTGCGTGTGACGTGTGGCTGCCATGACGTCACTCGAGGAATTATTGTTTTGTGTATTTCTGGGCAAATTGCGTTCCGTGGGTAATTATTTTAGAGTCTGTTTATATTCATATATTTTTTTTTTCATGTATTCCATTGTTGTTACTGTATTATTTTTAGTTGATGTAGAAATCAGGAGAACTGTTTATTGTTTGTTTCAGAATAGTTTATATTTGCATTCAGAACGACCTTTTCAGGTACAGGTATTCATAATTAGTATTATGGTTATTACTCCTATTATCGTATTATCTACTATCTATCTGTCTACCTATCTATCTATCTATCATGGCCTCCTTTCAAGTGAAGCCACGTACACATAATGCTGGTTGTAGTTATGATAAGGATGATAGCGATAAGGATATGTTGATAATAAAGAGACTTGGATAATGGTTATGATGATAGTGATTATGATTATGATAAGATAATTATATCGATAGTGATGATAATAATGATAATGACAATATTGATAACTATATAATGAATAGTAACATTGGTAATAATGACAATGATAGTCATAATGATAATGATAATGATGGTGATAATAGATTAAAAATATTAAGTGATAATGATAATAATAACAATGATAATTATAACGATAATGATGATGACAATAATCTAAAAATATATATTTTTTGCGATAACAAAGTTAACAATACCAATAGTAATGATAATCAAAACTACGATGCTATGGTAACAGACAAGGAAAATAACAATAGTGATAACACAAATAACAAATAATTGCAACAGACGCAACAACTACAAGTTGCAAGTAGTATTTGTTGCGACCTGTACATGATTTACAAAGTGTAACGTGCATTATACTAATCTCTTTCACATGACGTTGCAATCTTACACGGAGTGGCGAGTGCTCGGTGCCATTAAATGGAGCTCGCTGTGCAGTTGCAAGGGAGGCAACGGCGCTGTGTTGCATTTGGGTAGTCATTGGTATGGTTGCTGTTGTTGTTGTTGATGATGTTGTTGTTATTGGTATTGTAATTATTGTT
>NC_051397.1:37549803-37559803 GCF_015228065.2 Penaeus monodon | reverse complement strand
ACTTACATGAACTTATATTTAGCCTTTCTTTCAGATACTCGGACACTTACACTACACTTATTTTTGTTCTTATAAGCTTGTATTTACTCACTATACTAGTAATAACTCTTGCTTGTATAAGCATCAAGGTGGGGGTAAGGAGAAGGAGGTGGGGTGAAGGGTATAGATGGGTAGGGAGTTAGGTAAATAGCCGAGGGGATGAATATTGTAATGTTTGTGTGTGTGTGTGTGCGTGTGCGTGAGTGTGGTGGTGTGTGTGTGTGTGTGTGTGTGTGTGTGTGTGTGTGTGTGTTGGTGTGTGCGCGTACGTAAGGTCGAATGTTGGCGACGATGAGGAGACCCTCTTTCTTCTCCTCCCCCCACTTCCCCCTCTACTTCTCATGCTCCTCCGTCTCCTCCCTCAACCTCTGTTCCACCCCCTCTCCCTCTTCCGCCACCCCCCTCCACCCCCCCCATGCTCTGAATGTTGGAGAATGATGTATCTGTGGCCGGGGCGTCAGTATTGGCAGCCACGATGTATACCCACGTCGCGTTGAATATATTTCGCAGCCGCCGTCCTCCTCACCCTAGGGAAGGGGGTGGGGGGTATGGTTGAGGGGGGTAGAGTAGCATTCTTTGGGGGGGGGGAGGAGTGGCGGTGGTGGGGGGCGGGAGGGGAGTAGCAGGGGAGGGAGGAAAGAGGGGGGTGGAGGGGGTAGAGAAGCTTCATGGGGGAAGGGGGGCGGGGAGTGGGAGTGGCGAAGAGCAGGCGGGAATATGATAGACAGCAAGACAGGCAAGCTTATATATAAGCATATTTTGTGTAGAGCGTTGTTTCCCAACCATTTTATCAACGCTGTTATTTATTTTCTTTTTTTTTTTTTTTTTTCTTTTTTGGTTATCGATATACACAGGGAATATACATGTTAAAATAACGGACTGAAAGGTAAAATGATATATAGATATGAAATGATTATGGAGAATGATACAGGCAGAGAGAAGAAGAAGAAGAAGAAGAAGAGAGAGAGAGAGAGAGAGAGAGAGAGAGAGAGAGAGAGAGAGAGAGAGAGAGAGAGAGAGAGAGAATCGGAACGAGAGAGAGAAAAAACGACACGACAAAAAACAATGAAACAAAAAACAAACAAACGATAACAAGCCTCACACACAAAAAGATAATAAAAGAAGCGAAAAAAGGTACTATAAAAAGAGATAACAGAAACTAAGCAAAGAAAGCCAAAAATATATAAACAATAATAATAACAAAAAAGTAGGTGTATGAAGATTCCTATAACGCGGGGAAATGTGATACAAATTTTTGATTGGTTAGATGGAACAAACGGCTTTTATCCACAATATCCACACGAAGGGCATGGGCGGGTAGCTGACAAGGAAATTTGATTCTTGTTTTCATTATTTACCTTTTTCTTGTTCTTTCTTTATTTATTTATTTTACTGTGTGTTCTTTTTTTATTCATTTTTTGGGGGAGGGTTGTGATAGTACTGATGATAAAGTAATAACTATGGAAGTAATTATGATAGTCATAACAACTTAATGAGGAATATAGTTAACAGTATTGCTAGTAAGAACAGTAAAAACAGATACATAAACTTGAGATAAAAATAATTCGAAGATCTACCTTGAACCCTGAATAGCATTACTCTGTTTTAGTTTTAATGACACTAACAGCTTTCAAGGATTAGTTTGACTTAAGGTAACCTCTACGCACGTCTGTCCAGTCATATATATATGCACAAACACACTTACACAAGCACACACAGGCGCACGGACGCCGCATACACATTCAAACACACACACACAACACAACACACACACACACACAACACCACACACACACACACACACACACACACACACACACACACACACACAGTGAGTAAGTTTGTTGGTAGTCCGCGAGGTGTCGTTGGAGTCATTTTACCCCTCCCCCCCCCTCTCCTCTCCCCTTCTCTCTCTCTCCCCCCTCCGTTCTCTCTCCTCTCTCTCTTCTCTCTCCTCTACTCTCTCCCCTCTCTCCTCTCCTCTCCCTCTCTCTCTCCTCTCCCCCTCTCTCTCCTCTCTCTCTCTCTCTCTTCTCTCTCTCTCTCTCTCTCTCTCTCCCCTCTCTCCTCTGTACTAGCCTCCGGCTAGACAGTGTAACGTGTCGGCCCCCTCATCCGAGGTCGCGGTTCGCGCCCCGCCCGGCGCGAGAAGTTGCAACTGTCTCCTGGAGGTTACTGCTTGGCTGGGCACCCGGCGGCAAGACTCGTTCAGCCGAGTCAGCAGCAGCTCCACCTGAGCAAAATCAAGCCAAAAAGCCCACCCAAATTTAAATTTTCCTTTGTTTTTCCAATCATTTAAATTTTTAAGGGCCTTTTTTTTTTTGTTCCCCCCCCCTTTCCCCCTTTTAATTTTTTTAATTTATTTATTTTTATTTTTTTTTTTTTTTTTTTTTTTTTTTTTGTTCTTTTTTTTCCCCCCCCCCCCTTTTTTTTTTTTTTTTTTTTTTTTTTTTTTTGGGGAGGGTTTTTTTTTTGGGGGGGGGGGGGAAATTTAACTGTTTGGATTAAACCCCAAACATGTTGGGGAAAAATAATTAAAAATAAAAAATAGCCCCAAAAATTTTTGAAAATGAACCAAAGAAATTTAAAAACTTAAAAAAAATTCCCTTTCCCTTTTTTTTTCCCCCGAAAGTTTTCCCTTTCCCTTTTCCTTTTACCCCCTTTTTTTTTTTTAATTTCCCTTTTCCCTTTAAAAATTTTTTTTTTTCCCCCCCCCCCTTCCCCTACCCCCTTCTTCCTCTTTTGGCCCCCTTTTCCAACACTCCCTCGCCCGCCCCCCCTCCCCCAAAAACCCCACCCCCCCCCCCCCCCCACCCCCCCAAACACCCCCTTTTTTTTCCCCT
This sequence comes from Penaeus monodon, assembly GCF_015228065.2. NCBI lineage: Eukaryota > Metazoa > Arthropoda > Malacostraca > Decapoda > Penaeidae > Penaeus > Penaeus monodon. The sequence continues at coordinate 37,556,921 of NC_051397.1, read as the reverse complement.
TCCCCTCTTTCCCCCCCGCCCTTCCCCCCCCCACCCCCCCCTTTCCCCCCCCCCCCCCCCCCCCCCCCCCCCCCCCCCTCTCCTTTTTTTGTTTTCCCCTTTTCTTTCTCCCTCTTCTCCTCCTTCTTTTCCCTCCCCCTCCCCTTCCCCCCTCTCTTCTCCCCCTCCCCTTCTCCCTGCCCCTCTCCTCTCTCTCTGGGCCCCCCCTTTTTCCTTCTCTCTCCTCTCTCTCTCTCTCTTTTTTCCCCCTCTCTTTCTCTCTCTCCCCCCTTTTCCCCTCTCTCTCCCCCGTCTCTCTCTCTCTCCTCTCTCTCTTCTCTCTCCACTCTCTCCCCTTCTCTCTCTCTCTCCTCTCCCCCCTCCTCCTCCCTCTCTCTCCTCCTGGGGGCCCCTCTCTCTCTTTTCTCTCTCTCTCTCCCCTCTCTCCCTCCCCCTCTCTTTCCCTCCTCTCCTCCCCCTCTCTTTTCTCTCTCTCCCCTCCTCTCTCTCTCCCCTCCTCCGCTCTCTCTCTTTTCCCTCTTCTCCCCCCTTTTCTCTTCCCCTTCCTCTCTCTCTCTCTCATCTCTCGTTTCTCTCTCTCCCCTCTTCTCTCCCCTCTCCCCTCCCCCTTTCCCCTCTCTCTGCCCCTCTCTCCTTTCTCTCCTTCCTCTTTTCCTCCCTTTTCTCTCCCGCCCCTCTTTCCCCCTCTTCTCTCTCTCTCTCTCTCTCTTTCTTTCCCCCTCTCTCCTTTTTTTCCCCTTTTTTTTTGTCTCCCCTCCCTCTCTCTCTCTCACCTCCCCCTCCCCCCTCCCCCTCCCCTCTCTCCCCCTCTCTCTCTCTCTCCCTCCCATCCCTCCCTCCCTCCCTTTTCCCTCCCCTTCCTCCCCCCCCCCTCTCTCCCCCTCTCTCCTCTCTCCTCTTTTTCCTTTTTTTCCTTTCCCCCCTCTCCCCTCCTCTCCTCTCTCCCCTTTCTCTCTCTTCTCCCTCTCTCTCCCTCTCTTCTTTTCCTTTCCTCTCTCTCCCCTCTCTCCCCTTTTTTCCTCTCCCCCTTTTTCCGCTTCTCTCTCTCCCCTCCCTCTCCCCCCTCCCCCCTTCCCTCCCCCTCCCCCTCCCCCTCCCCCTCCCCCCCCCCTCCCCCCTCCTTTCCCTCTCTTTCCTCTTTTTCTCTTCCTTTTTTCCCCCCCTCTCTTTTCCCTCCCCTCCCGCTTTCCCCTCCCTCCTCCTCTTCTCTCTCTCTCCCTCTCTCCTCCTCTTTTCTCTCCTCTCTCTCTCCCCACCCCCCCTCTTCTTCTTCTCTCTCTCCTTCTCTTTTCTCTCTTTTCCCTCTCTCTCTTTTTCCCTCCTCCCCCCTTCCCCCCCTTTTCTCCCCCCTCTCTCTCCCTCCTCTCATATCTCTCTCTCTCTTTTCTCTCTCTCCGCCCCCCCTCTCTCTCTCTCTCTCTCCCCATTCTCTTCTCTTCTCTTCTCCCCTCCTCTCTCTCCCCCTCTCCCTCTTTTCCCCCTCCCCCTCTCCCCCCTCTTTCTCTCTTCTCCTCTCTAAATCCCCTTTTCTCATCCCTCTCTCTCTCTCTCTCTCCTCTTTTTCCCCTTTTCTCTTTTTCTTCTCTCTTTTCCCCCTCTCTCTCCTCTCTCTCTCTCTCTCCCCTCTTTTCTCTCTCTCTCTTTTCTCTCTCTCTTTTCCCTTTTTCCCCCCTCCCTTTTCCCCCCTCCTCCCTCCCTCCGTCCCCTCCCTCCTCTTCTCTCCCCTCTCTCATCTCTCTCTCCCCCCTCTCTCTCTCCTCTCTCCTCTCTTTTCCCCCTCCTCTCTCATCTCCCCCTCCCCCCCTCCTCTCTCCCCCCCCCCTCCCTTCCCTCCCTCCCCCCCGTCCCTCCCTCTCCTTTTCTCTCCCTCTCTCTCTTCTCCCCTCCCCCCCACCCCCCTTCTCCTCCTCTCTCTTTTTCCCCCTTTTTCTCTCCTCTCCTCTCTCTCTCTCTCCTCCCTCCTCCCTCCCTCCCTCCCCCCCTCCCTCCCTCCCTCCCCCCCTTTCTTTTTCCTCTGATTTTCCCGATTTTCAACGGGGCAAAAAAAAATGGTGATCGTTTTTTTTCCATGGGACACGTTACCCCCGGGTTCCCTTTTGATATGGGGCCTGAGCACTTTTACTTCGCTAGCGACGGGGTTTTTGGGGGTTATCACGGGCTGTTTGTTTGCTTGTTTTTGTTCATGCTTTTTGTTGTTTATTGTTCTTTTTCTTTTTGATGACTGGTTCTTTTCATCATGTGTCCCTTTTTTTTTCTTTTTTTTTCCTTTTCCCATTTTCTTTTTCCCCCTTTCTTTTTTTTTTTTTTTATTTCCCCCTTTCCCTCCTCCTCCCCCCTCCCCCCCCCCTTCCCCCTTCCCCCTTCCCCCTTCCCCCTTTTTTTTCCCCTCCTCCCTCCCCCTTTCCTTCTTCCCCCTTCCCCCTTCCCCCTTTTTTCCCTTCCCCCCCCCTTCCTCCTCCTCCTCCTCCTCCCCCCCTCCCTCCTCCCCCCCTCCTTTTCCTCCCTCTTTTTCCCCCCTCCTCCTCCCTTCCCCCCGCCTTCCCTTCCCTCTTTCCTTTTTCCCCTCCTCCTCCTCCCTTCTCCTCCCTCCTCCTCCTCCTCCTCCTCCTCCTCCTCTTCCTTCTTCTATTTCTTAGTTCTGTGTCGTGTTCTGATCCGTAAATTCTCTTTTTTTTTTGTTATTATTATTTTAGAATAAGGATTTAGATGGAGGAGACAGAATGGCGTATTTGAATACGCGGGGATCTGATTTTGCGATTAGCCTCCATCGGGAAATTCGAATACGGGAAAAATAGTGCTCGTGAAATTTTTTTTTCTCCCGGGCCTTTGGTTTTTGTTTCATCTCCATTTGTTGTTGTTTGTCCGTCATTTTTTTTTTTTTTTTACCATTCTCTTTCTTTTTTTCCCCCTCAGTTTATTTTCAACTCGTTCAGTTCCAAGCGTGCCGTGAGGTTGCCGTTTGCTAATTTTTTATTAGGGTATTGCGCACTTTCAGGAGCGATTATGGCCTTGTTCTCTGTATGACCCTCATTTTTATGAAGGTATTTATGTAAGCTACAAAAGAAGGTCAGGTTACACCCCCTCCCCCCCCCTCGCCCCTTCCCACACACACACGTAACTATGTCTCATTTAGACGTTCAGTAGAGTCACGTTCATTAACCCGTAGCTAACAGATAGATAGTTATGTGATAATAGTTAGGGAAAGGGGGATAGATAATAAAGAAAAAGAAGATGGTAGTAGAAGAAGAAATAGATAGAAACCGAAGAAGACCAAAGACAACCCCAGACAGACAGACCACCCGACAGACGACAAGACCCAGACAGACAGGGCCCCCAAAAACAGAACAGAAAAACCGACAGACAGACAGACACCGGGCAGACGGCCACAAAAGACAGACAGACAGACCGACAGCCAAAAGACAAAAAACAAAAAAGGCCAGACAAAAACAAAAAACAGGCGAACCCCCCACAGAATGACAACAGACGACCCGAACATAATAGACAAACAAACAAACACGACATCAGGGTTGATAACTCGAGTCCCACTGAATCCCAGCTCATTCATTTTCTCAGAAAGGATAAAGCATTCGTTTTCAAGATAAAACATTTTTTTTAAGACGAAAGCCGATAAATGTCTGGTAAGAAACGTCGCAGCATCACGAGGCCTCTGAAGGTGGGAAGTGATGCTCAGGCCAAGGAGATGCTTGTGCAATGGAACGGACACACCAACGGATGATTCTCGCTCGCAGCTTGAGAGCGAGGGAGAGGGAAGGAGAGAGGGAGAGGGAGAGGGAATGAGGGAGTGAGGAAGGGAAAGGGGGGAAGGGGGGGGAAGAAGGGGGGGAAAAGGGGGGGGGGGGAAGGGAGAGGGGGGGAAGAAAGGGGGGGAAAGGGAAAAGGGGAGGGAGGGGGAGGGGGGAGGAAGAGGGAGAGGGGGGGGAAGAGGGGGGAAGGGGGGGAAAGGGAGAGGGAGAAGGAGGGAAAAGAGAGAGGGGGGGAGGGAAAAAAGGGGAAAAAGAGAAGAGGAAAAGGGAGAAGGAGGGAAAAAGAGAGAGGGAGAAGGAGGGAAGAGAGAGAGAGAGAAAAAGAGAGAGAGGAAGGAAAAGAGAGAGAAGAGAGAGAGAGAGAGAGAGAGAAGAGAGGGAAAGAGGAGAGGAGGAAGAGGAAAAGAGAGAAGGGGGAAAAAGGGGGAGGGGGGAGGGGAGGGGAGGGGGGGAGGGAGGGGGGAAGGGGGAGAGAGGGAGAGAGAGAGAGAGAGAGGGGAGGAGAAAGAGAGAAGGGAAAAAGAGAGAGAGAGGAGGGAAAAAGAGAGGGGAAAGAAGGGAAAGAGAGAGAAAGAGAGAGAGGAGAGAAGAGGAGGGAGGGAGGGAGGGGGGAGGGAAGGGGGGGGAGAAAAAAGGGGGGAAGAAAAGGGGGAAGGGGGAAAAGAATAGGGAAAAAGGGGGAGAGAAAGAGGAAAGGGAAGAAAAAGGAGGGAAAGAGAGAGAAGGGGGAGAGAAGGGGAGAGGGAGAGGAAAAGAGAGAGGGAAAGAGGAGAGAGAAGGGAGGGAGAGAAAGAGGGAGGGAGGGGAAAATAAAGGGAAAGGGAAGGGAAACCCAGGGGGGGGAGACGTTTAAGTGGGAGAAAGGGACGAGGGGTGGGGGAAACCCCGGGGGAAGGGTGGGAGGACGATTTAAGGTGGGGAAAATAAAAAAGAGGGAAAATTAAAAGAAATTTGTAAAAATGGGGAAAAAACCCAAAGAAAATTTTTAAAAGAATTTTTTTAAAAAGAAGGAGAAAATGAGAAGGCGAGGATTAAAAAAGCGGTTTAAAAAGAATAGAGGAAAAGGGGGTTAATTTTTTAAAAGGGACCTTGGCCCTTTTTAAAAACAATCCTCGCAAACGTTTTGCAAGGCCCCCAAGGGTTAAACTTCGGGGCAAGGGGGCCAAGGGCTTTGGTTTGCCCGGTTGGCAACCCGCTTTTAAACGTGAGAAAAATCAAAAACATATTTTTACACCCCGAATCCCCCTTGTTTTTAAAATTTTTTGGAAACAAACAAACCCTTTAAAACTTTAAAATTTTAAATTTTTCCTTACCCTTTTTTTGGGGGGCCCCTCTTTTCCTCCGCCTTCTTAAAAAAAAAAAGTCTTTTAAAAATTTCTCTCCTGATCTCTTTTTTTTCGTTTCCTTTTTTCCTGCCTTTTTCCCCCCGTTTCTTCCTCTTTCCTGTTTTTTTGTTGTCGTCTGTTCCCGTCTTTTCTTTTTTTCTCTTCTTTTCGGTCCCTCCTCCCCATTTTTTTGTTTTGTTCTTTGTTCTTTTTTTTTCTTTTTCCTTTTTTACTTTGTTCCCTTTGTTCCGTTCTTTTTGTTTTGGGGCCCCTCTCTCTCTCTCTCTTCTCCCCTCTCTCTCTCTTCCTCTCTCTCTCTCCATCTTCCCCCTCTCTCTCTCTCTCTCCCCCTCTTCCCCCCCCCTCTGTTCTCTCTTCTTCTGTCTTCTTCCTCCCCTCCTCCTCTCTCCCCTTTTCTCTCTCCTCTCTCTCTCTCCTCTCTCTCTCTCTCTCTCTCTCTCTCTCTCTCTCTCCCTCCCTCTCTCTCTCCCTCCCTCCCTCTCTCTCTCTCTCTCTCTCTCTCTCTCTCTCTCTCTCTCTCTCTCTCTCTCTCTTCCTCCAAGTCATTTTTATCCTCCTCCTAGTCCTATTTCTTCTTCACTCTTATATCATTATCATTATCATACGAACATGTTTTGAACATGCTTCCGAGAAGGCCCTCAAAAAAAAAAGGAAAAAAAGAAAAAGATAAAAGAAAAGAAAAAATAAAGAAATAAAAATAAATAAAATGAAATGAAAAAAAAATTAAAGTAAAATATATAAATACAGTTTCGCTGTATCAGTTCACAGGCGAATAAACCCTTGCCCATCATTTCCACCTCGCTGCGCCCGACACGGCAACAGCTCTCATTGTTGTCACGCCGATTTCGAGACAGCAATATGCCCCCTCCCCCCCCCTGTTCAGAAATCGGCCGACACTGTTTCCGAAATCGGCCGTGTACCGACCTGGGGGAAGGACGGCGGCACGGGGAATGGGGGTTTATTGTGCCTTTCATGCGACTCGAAAATCTGTTTACGTGGGAATCATCCGCGCGTCGGTCGCCATCTTGATCTCGCCGCTTGCATAGGATGATTGTTGTCGTTGCAATTTGGCCGTTGTCGTTGCTGTTGCAGGTGGGTGAGTACGGGATAACGAGGCGGTGCGGTGTTGGTTGAATGGGGGGAGGGGGGGAGGGAAAGGGGTGAAGGAGACAGGGAGAAGAGGGAGATGTAGGTAGGGAGAGAAAGGAAGATGGAGACATGGGGAAGATGGAGCTAGCGAGAAGAGGGGGAGGGATAACGAAGAGGGAGATAGGGAGATATGAAGATGGTAATGGAGACAGGGAAAAGAGGGAGGTGGTGATAGGGGGAAGAGGCGGAGATGGAGTTAGGGAGAAGAGGGAGATGGAGATAGCGAAAAGTGGGGAGGAGAAGGGAAATGGGGATAAGGAAGGTGGGTGGTTAGAGAAAGGGGGATAGGGAAAGGGATGGGGAGAATGAAGGGGGGGGGGGAGTGAAGAGGAGAAAGAAGACAGGAGGAGGAAGGGAGGGGGGGGGGGAGATGAGAGACACCAGTCCGAAAACCTTCAACACATTTCCATTATACTAAATTAATTTATAACTCCTCAGTGCATTTATTTATTTATTATTATTATTTTTTTTTTTATCAGGAAACCCACACTTTTATAATAATTCATCCGACGCTAAAAAAGAGAGAAAGAAAAAAAAAAAAAATTGCGTCGACTGAAAGCAGACATGCATAATATTTACATGCATTAACTCTTAACGGTATTAGTATCGTCGTTAATTTCCAATATGATGCGTTAGCAGCGAGGTGTCATGGCGGCTTCACACTGTTCGGAAATTTATGTGTGAAATGATAAAGAGGTTTTTGTTTGTCGCTCCGTTTGTTCGTTTTAGTGAGTGTGGTTATCGTTGTCGTTGTTGCTTTGTTCTTACTAGCCGTCGTTGTTGTTATTGCTAATATTATTTTTGTTTTGTTTTATTATCATTGTTACTACTATTGTTATTACTGTGATCTAAAGCATTG
>NC_051397.1:37539803-37547303 GCF_015228065.2 Penaeus monodon | reverse complement strand
CAATTGGATTCAAATTACTGAGGAAAGTTAGCTGAGTTTACCGTGTATATTTTTCGTAATACGAGGCTTTTCTTTGTTATGTTGAGAAATATTAAAATTGCGATGAGGTGATATAATGATTGTTATTTTTTGTGTGAGAGTGATGTACCAAGAAGTGATGATAACGTTATCGTGTATCGTATAATATTTGTAAGTAAATATGATTTTTTTTTTTTTTTTTATTGCAGGGAAGAGAAATACAATACGTAACTGCAAGGGTATTAGTAAAAGTAACAGATTATAGTGTTATTCAGAAAGAATCTCAGTGATTTAATATACTCGCAAGGTGAGTTATAAGTCGGTAAACAAAACAGACAAGCAAACAAACAAATGAGAGATCGAATCCGATTATAAAAGAGAAAGGAAAAGAAAAGGATACGGATCGGATAATATTGTTTTTCGCTTTCCTTCTTTGTGCATGAGAAAGAATCATGCACAAGGAGTCGATGATCAGAACAGACATCAGGAGTTATAATTCTATTTCTCAACATACGGCGCTGATATTCCCATGAAGGTATTAAATGTGATTAAATGTCTGTTTGTTGTGGAGTTTGATTGTGGACTTGCAGAGAGAATGACATTTTTTCAGTGATGAATTCCTTTACATAAAAAGCAGTATCTATCTATCTATCTATCTATCTATATATATTTTTTTACAATGATAGATTCCTCTATAAAGAACGTAATATCTGTATTAGGCCTAACATGAATATTGTTCTATCAGCTCGTTTTATTACAAAATTATTATACACGTTCGTATTAATAATAAGTTTGAGGATCGGAGCCTCTGTTTATTATAATAAAGGTTTCGTTATTGAGACGGAAGGCTTTCGGCAATTTGTAGCGTCCCTTAACTAATTATTAAAGTAATATTCATTAATACTCTGTTGATGAAGACCGTGAGTTTCCTTCGTAGACGCGTATTCATGAATATGAGTAAAATCGTTGGTAAATGAATGGGTGAAATTATCATATGGCGATACGAATATATTTATTTTCAAAACTATATATATTTTTTTCCTTTTTGAAGTCTGGGAAAATTTCTCTGGCGACGCTGACATCATTCCGTAAAAAAACGAAAAAAAAAAACCAACAAAGAAATTTGTAAATGTATTTAGCTGAGGGAGAATACGAAGGCGATTTCGAAACGTCCCTTTTCATGAAACGTTGCCATTAGTGTTATATAAAAGAGAATCAGTAAGTTCTATTCACTGAGGATTCGTGTGGCTTTGCCATTTTATTTTTTTTCAATGGAAATTGCATTACTTTTAAGAAAAGGGAGATTATAAAACCTAGTGGAATTTATATATTTATTTATTTATTTATTGTTATAGCTATTATTATTATTATTATTATTATTATTATTATAATTAGTATTAGTATTAGTATAATTATTATTATTATTATTTTTTATATTATTATTATTATTATTATTATTGTTATTTTTATTGTATAATAATTATTGTTCTTATTAATGATTATTGTTATTATTTATTATTATTATTATTATTATTATTATTTATTATTGTTATTTTCATTATTTTATTATTATTATTATTATTATTATTATTATTATTATTATTATTATTATTATTTTCCATCTAAAACATGTTATAATGGTGTTTTTGACAAAGGCGCTGATAATGGTGATGACGGCGATGAAAAATTACTAATGGTGCTGGCGATATTAGCGTCGAGGAAATTATGGCACAAATATTTATCATTCCCAAAAAAAAAGAAAAAAAAGTGATGGTAATGTCAGTAATAACACTTACGTTATGTTCGCGATAACCGCCATCGTGGTCATTAATCCTCGGTTGCATCACTATAAAAAAAGGTCTGACTGACACATCAATCGGGTGAATTTTAAACGAATAAAAAAAAAAATCGGTATTTATCGTGTGGACTCAATTTCATTTACCGTTTCCTCACCCCCCACCTCTTCCTCCGTTTGTCTCCTCTTCCTCGTTTGCCTCGTCTCCCCTCCCTCTCCCCTGTTTATCATCCCCCTCCTCCTTTCCCCTCCCCTCCCCTTACTCTATTTACCCCCCCTCCCCAGTTTGCCTCAGTTTTCCTCCCCACACCTCTCGCATTTGCCTCCTCCGCCCTTCATTCTTTCTGCCCTTGTTTACCTTTCTACTCTCCCTACCTCCTGCCCGTTGGCTCCCCTCCCATCCCCTCCTCCCCCGTTTCCCTCCCCTCCCCTCCTCCCCTGTTTCCCTCCCCTCCCCTCCTCCCCCGTTTCCCTCCCCTCCCCTCCTCCCCCGTTTCCCTCCCCTCCCCTCCTCCCCCGTTTCCCTCCCCTTTCCTCCCCTCCTCCCCCGTTTCCCTCCCCCCTTCTATCCCCTCCTAGGTCGAACGTGTTGTGTGATCGAACAATCGCATAATGTTTTCTGCCCCATTCATTACTTGGTTTTATTCCTCTCCCGTGATATATATATGCAAATGCGGGGGAGGAGGTGGAGGTGGAGGAGGAGGTGGAGGTCGAGGTCGAGGTGGAGGAGGAGGTGGAGGTAGAGGAGGAGGAGGAGGAGGAGGAGGAGGAGGAGGAGGAGGAGGAGGAGGAGGAGGAGGAGGAGGAGGAGGAGGTGAAGATGGAGGAGGAGGAGGAGGAGGAAGTGGAGGTGGAAGTAGAAGTGGAAGTGGAGGAGGTGGAGGTGGAAGTGGAAGTGGAAGTAGAAGTAGAAGTAGAAGTGGAAGTGGAGGAGGAGGAGGAGGAGGAAGAGGAGGTGGAGGTGTTGGTGGTGGAAGAGGAGGATGAGGAGGAGGAGGAGGAGGAGGAGGAGGAGGAGGTGGTGGTGGAAGAGGAGGAGGAGGAAGAAGAAGAAGAAGAAGAGGAGGAGGAGGAAGAGGAGGTGGAGGGGGGTAAGGGTAGGGGAGAGGTGGGGTGGGGGTGGAGGTAGAGGTAGAGGCTGATTAGGAAGTGGAGGTGGAGGAGGAGTTGGAGGTGGAAGAGGAATGGGAGGAGGAAGTGGAGGTGGAGGAGAAAGAAGAAGAAGAAGAAGAAGAAGAAGAAGAGGTGGAGGTGTAGAAGAGGAGGAAGTGGAGGGGATTATGGGGAAAAAGAGGGTGAGGGGAGGGTGAGATATGAAAGACGAACTTGACAAACAAAACAAACGTGATGTTGGTGAGGCAGAATCTGTATTTACGATTACTGTTTCTATCGTCCCGGTGATGTTGTTAATATAGGCTAATACTTTGCCGCCGTGCTATCGGTAAACATGTCATTGCGACTGTAATATTAATTCATAGGGAGTAATATATTCCGAATTTTCAATTAGGGGAGAGATTAGCTAGGAATTTATGTGTTTTTCGCACGATATACTAAACGCTATAAAGTAATATGTGATGTACAGTTAGCGGCGAATGAAAACGGTTGCACTGTACTGATAGACGCGTGCATTCAGCTGAGCTTATATGCGCATACATTTTCAGTTAACACAAACACAAACAAACGCTCAGATAGGTATTTTAATCATAACGTTTAAGAAGACATCAATTCAGAATCAATGTATCCATAATGGTTCTTTTTTTCTGGATTAAGTAACTGTAAATGACCAAATACGTATAAGTAAATGGGTGTCATGTCTTGCCTTTTTTTTTTTTTTTTAAAATGTCATTTTTTCGTTTTTTTTTTTTTTAGTTTTTTTTTGTATCTTCATTATCGCGGTCTTTCTGTTACGTTTTTACTTTTTGTTGTTATTAGCATTGTCCTTGTGGTTATTATAGTTAGCAGCATTATTATCGTTATTATTATTGTTGTTGTTATTATTATTATTATTACTATTATTATTATTATTGTTATCCTCCTCCTCCTCCTCCTCCTCATCATCATCATCATCATCATCATCATCATCATCATCATCATCATCATCATCATCATCATCATCATCATCATTATTGTTATTATTATTATTAACCTTATTATTATTGTTATTATTAATGTTGTTAATAATGATGATAATAATAATGATAATAATAATAATAATAATAATAATAATAATTATAATAATAATAATAATAATAATAATATTATTATTATTATTATTATTATTATTGTTATTATTATTATGATTATTATCATCGTCATCCTTATCATCACCATTATTATGATCGTTCTCACATGATCATTATCATCATAATCATCACTATCGCCATTATTATGATTATCAATTATCATTACTGTTGTCATACTTCGTTATTATTATTATTATTATTATTATTATTATTGTTATTATTATCATTATTATTATTGTTATTTTATTATTATTATTATTATTATTATTATTATTATTATTATCATCATCATCATCATCATCATCATCATCATCATTATCATTATTAACGTTGCTGTAGCCATTGTTGTAATAGTTATAGTGGCGTTGATATTTTTATAGTATGTTTAGGCACTTTAGACTGATTGTTAAAACTAGTTATTTTGCCGCATCATTCCTTAAGAGAGTGATATGCATTTTGTGTTCATTTTTCAGGTCATCAGGATAAGCCAGACTTAAATTCATAATTTTTTTCATGTTATATTTACGAGCATGTAAGATTAGGTTAAGATTATATAGAGATGACATTTATTGGAAAACGAAACTTCTCATTTAATAAAACTATTGTGTATTTTTATGACGTATAAGTGAGAAGAAAACAAATGTGCAAAAATAAAATTTGCGGGCTCATTTGCTTAAAAAATTTTTTTTTTTAGTCACTGTGAACAAGGTTTATGTCAAAGAGAACTGAATATCCTAAGTAGTGTTTGATGCTTTGTCTCTCTCAAAGAAAACGGAATCCGGCGAACGACCTTCCGTTTTCTGCAAGGGGCACCCCACTCCCCCCCTCCCCCCCAAAAAAAAAGAGAAGAAAAAAAGAATTGACCCAAAATTAGAAGAAAGGAATTTGTTGTATGGAAAGAATGTTTTGGTACGGCGAAAAATAATGCATTGAAATTGGAAATGAGTCGAGTGAGTATTTAATTATAGGGAATAGGATTTTTATATATAATGTATGGATAATTATGTATTTGCATGGATGGATGATGGAGATCAAAGAAAAAGTAAATGAAAGACAAAAGAAAATGAAGAATGAAAATGTAGAAAAAGTGGATTAGTGATCTCTAATTACCGAAAAGAAAATGGAGAGAAGAGAGAGAAAGCAACAGATCTAAAACAGCAACAGCAACAACTACAGCAACAACAACAAATACATAAAAATAATAAAAAAAGGGGACAAAAGTCAAAAGAATAAATAAAAAGAGATGATGGCTACTTGCCTGCCCTCCCTCTCTCCCCCTCCCCCCCTTCCCTCCCTCCCTCCCTCCCCTCCATCCGTCTTCCTCTCCCCCCTCCCATCTCTCTCCTCCCCTTCCCTTCCTTCCCCCTCCCTCCCTCCCCCGCGATCTGGCCTTTGTCTCAGCGCCCTGTGAGTGGCGGGCCTTTGTCCTCGTCGCCGTTGGCGCGTCTGCTCTGCCATCTTCTCTCCCCCGTTAGTTCCGACACAAACAAACTGTCGCGCGCACCCACTGCCGAGGTTGTACTCTTTCACTGCCCAAATGCCTGGAGGATTCTATATTGCTAAGGGGTGGGGTGGGATGAGTAGGGAGGAAGGATGGGAGGGATGGTGGGAGGGAGGGTGGGAGGATTGGGAGGGAGGCTAGGGAGGAATGTAAGGAGGGCGGAAGGAGGGGAGGGAGGGAGGACGAGGGAGGGAGGGAAAGTGATGGCCTGGGTGGTAGGAGGGAAGGAGGGAGGGAGAAAGCAGAGGGGAGGGGTGGCCTTGGTGGTAGGAGGGAAGGAGGGAAGGAGGAAGCAAAGGGGAGGGATGGGAGGACCGTGGGAGCCGGAAGGGAAGAGGGAGAGGGAGGGGAGGTGGGTTGGGGGAGAAAGGGGTGGGCCATGGAAAAGAGACTGGAAAGAATATATTTTTTTGTGTTCCTTTGTTGGTTTCGTGTCTTAGAGGAAGCATATATTTGCATTGTCCTTTAACTGCAAGTAATTAACATAGACACTGGAAACAAAAGGTTTATTCTTGCTCCAGAGAGAATAATGATTAAAATTAAAAGTTACAGAAACAGAAGGGTTACTCTTGCTCCAGAGGGAAAAAAAAATCAGGTTGCAGGTATCTCCTTTAGTGGTCTATAGGCCTACCCGATTCAGTGCCTGCATTATTTTCAACGTCATGTAACCACAAAGCCAATAACTCATGCACCATAATGTTCCCAGTGACCCTGTCATGCGCTTCTGCATATTCGCTCACCTAAGGAGGGTGTCGGGGGGGAGGGGGGATAAGAGGGTGTCGGAGGGAATAGAGAAGGCGTAGGAGAGAATAGGAAGGCTGTAGGGAGATGAGGAGGATGTGGGAGGGAATAGGAAGGGTGTAGGGAGAGGAGGAGGGTGTAGAAGGGATTAAGAGAGTATAGAGAGACGAAGAGGGTGTCGGAGGGAATACAGAGCGTTTAGCGAGGGTGTAGGAGGGAATAGGAAGGTTGCAGTTAGAGGAGGAGGGTGTAGAAGGGAATAGAGAGGGTGAAGAGAGAGGAGGAGGGCGTGGGAGCGAAAGGGAGGGTAGAAGGAAGGCAGGAGGGTATAAGATGGCGGTGAAGAGGGCGGGGGTAGGTGGGTGTAAGGAAGGATAGAGGGTGGCAGTGGGGTTGGGTGGGGGGCGTGCATAATCCCGCGTTGCGACGTCCTTTCGAGCCGTTTGATGAGGCCGTAATGACGTAGGTTTGAGGGAGGACAAAACGTGGGGAAGTCCATTGTCTGGAGCTGCGACACGACGCTATCTCATACTCTCTCTTTCCTCTCTGTGACCCACTCTCTCTCCCCTCTTCCTCCTCCTCTCTCTTCCTTTAGCTCAAATTAGATTTCCCATCCATCTTCTTCTGCTTTAGATAACGTCAGTTTATCCCCCTTTTTTTTATTCCCCTCTCCCTCTCTCTTCCAGTCTTTCTCTCCTCCATCTTAAAAATTCTAAATTCCCCGCTCTTTCAGTACTCTCTAGCTCAAAATCTACGTAACTTCCCCCCTTCCCCTTTTATCTATCAGCCTGTTGGTTTGTCTCGACTCTCCTCTCCTGCTACTATCGGATGCTCTTTCTCTCTCGCTCTCTCAGCTCTCTCTCTCTTCTCCTCTCTCTCTCTCTCTTTCCTTCCCTCTCTCTCCCTCCCTCTCCCTCCCTCCCTCCCCCCCTCCCTCTTAATCTTCTGTTATCATCTTCATTATCTCTCCCTGACTTCAAAGAAAATACTTGAAGTGCTGACGTTATAGCTCAGATTCGTATTTCATTTTTGAAGCCAAACTGATGGTAAAATCTCCTTGTCCCTAGAGGTCTTTCCGGGGGGAAAAGTGACAGGGAGAGGAGAGCCCCCGCGAACGCACCCCCTCAACTGTTTAAACTCTTCCTTCCCTCTTTCGTCAATCTGCTTTTCTTGTTTTCTTTTTCCCCTATTTTTCCTTGTCC
>NC_051397.1:37533381-37539703 GCF_015228065.2 Penaeus monodon | reverse complement strand
GCATAATTGAAAAAACCAATGGGGTTTTTTAAGAAAAAGGGGTATACAAGTGCAAAAACTAGCGTGCAGGTGCGAATAGAAAATGAGTTAATACAGGGATATAAACGCAAGCAAGCGCGAAGCAATATGAATTGTGTGTTGACTCGTTTGAAGCAACAAATTGCGTTTCCCAGGCAACCCCCCCTGTTAGAGACAAGGCGAGTGTGATGGTAGATTCACCAGGTGTGTAGTCTGCTGGTCGTATTTCGTTGGTCTTCGTGTTCTTGTATCGTTTTGAAGTCTCTTTAATGCCTCGCCCCCCCCCCTATTGATGAAAGAAGCGAGGGATTTCTTTCATTTGGTCATATCGTTTTCCGGTGTTTTATAACTAGCGGCGATTGAGGGGAGGTCTGTGGGATGACGTGACTTGTGCTGTGTGGGATGATTTTTCGCTCCTCTCACTCTCTCTCCTCTCTCTCTCTCTCTCTCTCTCTCTCTCTCTCTCTCTCTCTCTCTCTCTCTCTCTCTCTCTCTCTTTCTTCTTTCTTCTTTCTTCCTGTTTCCTTTCCTTTCTACTTAGCTCGTCCCTCTTTTTTCCTTTCTGTATTGTTCCTCTTCTTTCCTCCTTCCTCCTCTCACTTTCCTCCCTCTTCCCTCCTCCTCCTTTCTCCCACCCATTCTCCTTTCTCCTCTCTCTTCCTTCCTCCCTCCACCTTCTTCCTCCCTCCCTTCTTTCTCCCACTTCCCTCCTCCTTCCTCCATTGCTCCTTACCTTCATCATCTCATTCAACCCAATTCCATTCCTTCGTGCGTCACTCACTCTCCTAGCAACCATACATCTCCCCCTCCTCCGCCTTCCCTCTCCCCGCTCCTCCTTCCTCTCCTCCTCCATCACCCATCCTCTCCTTCCCCACACTCCTTCCCTCCTCCTCCTTCCCTCCTCCTCCTCCCCCGCTCCTCCTTCCCCTCCTCCTCCTTCCCCTCCTCCTCCTTCCCCTCCTCCTCCTTCCCCTCCTCCTCCTTCCCCTCCTCCTCCTTCCCCCGCTCCTCCTTCCCCACCTCCTCCTTTCCCCTCCTCCTCCCTTGGCAGCCAAAGAACCTCTTCTCACTTTCTCCTTCACTCACTTTCTCCCTCACTCACTTCCTCCTTCATACACTTTCTCCCTCACTCACTTTCTTCCTCACTCACTTTCTCCCCCACTCCTACTTCTGTTTTTCTCTCTTCCCTTTTCTCTGCGCCCTTTTCTACAATTCCGTCTCTCCTTTTTGTCTCGTATGCTTTTTGTTTGTTTTTTCTTGCTCTCTCTCTTCTCTTCCCCTATTTATACAATCCCGTCGCTCCCCGATTTTTCGTATTATTATTATTATTATTATTATTATTATTATTATTATTATTATTATTATTATTATCATTATTATTATTATCATTATTATTATTATTATTATTATTATTATTATTATTATTATTATTATTATTATTATTATTATTATTATTATTATTATTATTATTATTATTATTATTATTATTTATTTTCTTCTCTCGTCCTATTCTCTTACCTCTTTTTACAATCCTGTCTCCTCCTTTTGTTTCGTATTTTCAATTCTTCTTCTTCTTCTCTCTCATCCCCTATTTTTTTTTATCTTACATTTTCTTATGCCTCGTCTTCCTCTTTCCCTTCCTCTCACGCCCGTAGGAGTTATAAAGAGTCCTGGAGGGCGTGATGGGCGTGAGATAGTCCATGTCGGTCGGCGATGAGCTATTTTGTTTGTCCCGCCCAAGGCTGGCGCGCGAGATAGGAAGGGGTGGGGGTGTTGGAGGAGGGGCTTCGTCGTGTGTTGGAGGAGGGACTTCGTCGTGTGTTGGAGGAGGGACTTCGTTGTGTGTTGGAGGAGGGGTTTGTGATGTTGGAGGAGGGACTTTATGTGGTGGGGAGAGGTGGTGTTGGAGGAGGAGCATGTAATGTTGGAGAAGGGGGTTTATATGTGGGGAGAGGTGATGTTGGAGGAGGAGGAACTTTTTGTGTTTGGGGAGGAGTATGTGAGGTTGAATGAGAGAAATTTTATGTGGTGTTGTAGGAGGGACTTTTTTGCTGTTGGAGAAGGGACTTAAATATGGTGTTGGAGGGAGAACTTGATATGGCTCCTCCAATATCCCTTAAGATAGGATTAGAAACAGAAATTTGGATTTAACGACATTATTGGAGATTGAGATACAGCTCGAAAATGGCGTTGGGAGAGATAGTGCTTAATGAAACTTTGCTGAGCATTTATAAATATTGGTGTTTGAGTTTTCGTTGTGCTAGAAATAATGGAGCTGATCGTATATAGGAAATACTTGTTTTTATGATTGAGAAAATAAGTTCATGCAGTTATTACCTTACGTATTATAGTGAATTGCTACGTTATGTTGCGAGGCGATGCAACTGACGGAGGAATATCGTGAGACATAAGCTTGATAAGCTGAAGGAGTGAAAAAAGATAACTCACTGATAAGAGAAAAGAAAGAAAAAAAGACAAGAAGTTAAAATTATAACACAAACTTCAGGCACGAAAGATAACTCAATGATAAGGAAAGAAACTAAACAAAAAGAAAAAAAATAGAAGTACAGAAGCTAAAATTATAACAGAAACTCCAGGCGCAAAAATGGAAGTAGCAATAGAGGAAGAAAAGAAAAGAAATGAAAAAGAAAGGAGAGAAAGAGAAAGGGTAGACGGAAATATAAGCAGCATGCAGGATTCCCGAGCAGGGGATAACAGCCTCTACAAACCTGCCTCATAAGTACGGTTTTTGAAGGGTCTGGAGGTCGTAAAAACCCTAGGCTCAGGGACGCCCTCGGGGTTCAAAGGGGCGCGGGGAACAAGAGCACTTAATTTACCAGGAGAGGGAGAAGCTGAAGGTATTTTGAAGACTTGACAACGGCGTCTTTGTGACTCGGACTTGGAAGGTGACTTCTTGCCCCTCTCTTTTCCCCTCCTCTCTCCCTTCTTGTCTCCTTTCTCTTTCCCTTCCTCTAGCTAGAATGTTATCCTTCCCTCCTCCTTCTTCTTCTCTCTCCCTTCTCCTTACCAGAATGTTATCCTTCCCTCCTCCTTCTTCTCTCTCCCTTCTCCTTACCAGAATGTTTCCTTCCCTCCTTCCTTCTCCCTTCTTATCCTCACCTTACCTTTTCCTCCCCCTTCTCTTTATTCCTCCCTAGTTCCTTCCCCTTACTATCACCTTATCCTTCCCTCCCGCTTCCCCTCACGTCACCTTAGCCCCCTGTCTTCCCCTCTCAGATTCACCTTACCTTTTCCCTTCCCCTCACGTCACCTCACATATACCCTTCTCTCTCCTTTCCCCTCATCTCAATTTCTCTCTCCCTTCCCCTTCACCTTACCATTCCCTCCCCCTTTCCCTCCCCTCCTTCCTCTCCCCTCACCTCAGCTCTCAATTTCCCTCCCCCTCCCCCCGCCCCTCTTCCCCTCACAACGTATCCTTATCTGCCTGTCTCTGTACCTCCCTAGGGACCCAATTACCTCCGAGAAAAGCTGGTGTAGAGAAAGAAGGAATAGGAGAGGAGAGGAGAGGGCGGGAAGAGGGGAAAATAGGATGGGTGAGTAATAACGAACGAAAGAGGGGAAGGAAAAGAGACGAGGGAATAATTGAAGACCAGAGGTAAGCCAAAATACGGTCGAGTGGTGCTTAACAGTGGCCTTCGCTTACGTAATAATGAAGGGGATCTTTACGAATTAGGCTAAATTGGGTTAGCTTTATGCGAAGAAGTGAAATTAAGAAGGGAAACAGAAGAGTGTGTGAGAGAGAGAGAGAGAGAGCGGAAAGGAGATGAAAGAATCGAGATATACACTAATATGCATTTCTTTGCGAGAAAATTAGCTGTGATATACTTGGTATCTGTAGACGCGCGTGCACACACACACACACACACACACACACACACACACACACACACACACACACACACACACACACACACACACACACACACACACACACACATATACGCACCGCACTATATATATATATATATATATATATATATATATATATATATATATATATATATATATATGTGTGTGTGTGTGTGTGTGTGTGTGTGTGTGTGTGTGTGTGTGTGTGTGTGGTGTTTGTGTGTGTGTGTGTTTGTATTGTGTTTGTTGTTGTGTGTGTGTTTGTGTGTGTGTTGTGTGTGTGTGTGTGTGTGTGTGTGTGTGTGTGTGTGTGTGTGTGTGTGTGTATGCATATATATAAATATATATACATAAATATATATATATATATATATATATATATATTATATATATATATATATATATTGTGTGTGTGTGTGTGTGTGTGTGTGTGTGTGTGTGTGTGTGTGTGTGTGTGTGTGTGTGTGTATGTATGTATGTATCAGTGTTTGTCTTTGTAGCGTTTCTCTGCTGCAAAGCTGATTCCTCGTCCAGTGCATCATTGAGACGTTAAGTTGCAATAGTGTTATTACCTTAACCCGCGCAGAAGCACGAAAATGTGATGAGTAAAAGCTAGCATAAATATAACCCTTTCTCCGTCTGACCTTTGACCTTTGGGTTGTGTTACTGCTAATAGTAATTATCTCCCACTCTCTCTCCGGCAGCCTCCCTCCTCGCAGTGATGTCTTAGGTTGGGTTAGGTTAGGGGAAGGAGGTTAAAAAAGGTGAATGTAAAATGATATGGTGAAGGAGAAGGAGGAGGAAGAGTTAGAGGAGGGTAATTTTGATCATTGTGATGATGATAATGAAAATAATGAATAAGGAGTGGAAGGGGAAATGAGGAAGAAGAAAACGGATTGAAGTATATGTGGGCAAAGAAACACGTGCACGCGCACACACACGCACACGCATCTGCACTCGTACACACATACGCACACGCACATGCACACGCACACGCACCGCACACACACACACACACACACACACACACACACACACACACACACACACACACACACACACACACACACACACACACACACACACACACACACACACACATACACACACTCAGCTCCAACATCAGTGTGAAACGTTTTTCTCAAAACTCCACACCAGGCTGGTCGCAGTAATGAAATACGATGTGTAGACACCGCAGATTTCTGAAGCGACCGCCCTGAGCAGCTGCAAGCGGGCATCACGGATTTCTTAGGAGGGGGGGGTGTCTGCTGATCAGCTGATGGCCAGGGTTACGGGCCAAGGGAACACGGACTGAATACTGAAGGGATGTGATCTTATCTGCTTTTTTCTTTTTTTTTTCCTTTTTTTTTTTAGATTTTTGTTTTTTATTTTTACTTTTTTGTGATGCTATCATCGTCAGGATTTGTATAAGCGATGTTTTTTTAGGTTTGTTTTTATTATTGGATCTTACTATATTGTGTTTTTTGTGATTAAGTTTAGTCATTTAAGGAAATTCATATTATCCAGATCTTCAAAGAAAATATATCAGTCATCCGTAATACAGACAAGCAAAACCAACCTTAAATAATAATAACAATAGCAATGATAATAAAAATGAGCGATAATCAAAGTCGATCATCATCTTGACCCTTTTGGGAATCATGACGTCATTTCGGGTCAAAGGTCATCGAATATTCCACGGCTGGCCCAAGGAGGTCGTTTTCCTCGCCTCGGCCACAACCTTCCCCATATTCTGGACTTAAGACGTGGAATCTTACGTGTCTTGACTTTCTTACTGCATCTCGAGTTATCTTGTTAGGGAACTCGTGTTAAACGTAAATTTGTTATTGTTATTATTCCGGTTGTTATTGTATCAGTAATGTTGCTACTGTAATTGTAGCATTGTCGTATTGTTGTTATTTCAGGTGGTATGGTAGTTATTGCAGTTATTTTCACTATCATCTCCATCATCATCATCATCATGAGTGTCATCATTATCTTTATTAGTAGTATTTTAATCGTGAACGTTATTTTTGTAGTATTTGATATGCGGCGATAATTATTGTGCTGATAATACCCTTGCTAATACCAGTATTAATGTTGTATTTTATTACTAATACAAATAATTAAAATGTACCTTGCAATTGCACCCATGCTGTTTTATCTCATTTTGTCTGGTTATCAGTTATTAATATATTTGTGTGTTTATTTCCACTTGCTGTTTTGCGTTCATCATGAAAACAACATTTTAACGCGGAGGAAAACACGTAAATATCGGAATATTCTTTATCCCAAAACCATTTCCTTTTCCCCTTTCTCTTTTTTCTTTCCGAAAACTCAAGATCAATATTAATCTGTCATCGACATATGCATAATAATATCCGATTCATACCGTAACACAAACCACTCTTTATTTTTTTTATGTGAATTTACA
>NC_051397.1:37523815-37528281 GCF_015228065.2 Penaeus monodon | reverse complement strand
GGGGGGGGGGGTGGGTGGGGTGGAGGTGGAGGGGTGGGTTGGGATGGTGGGGGGAGGGGGGAGGGGGGTGGGTGGAGGGGGGGGGGGGGTTAGGGGAGGGGGGGAGGTTTGGTGGAGTGTGGGGAGGGGGGGGAGTGAGGGGGGGGGGGGTGGGTAGGAGGTGGAGGGGTGGGTGGAGGTGGAGGTGGAGGGATGGGTGGAAGTGGAGAGGTGGGAGGGGAGGGGGGGTTAGCGTGTGTGTTTTTTGGTGTGTGTATGTGTTTGTGTGTGTGTGATTGTGTATCTGTGTGTGGGGGGGAGGATGTGTATGTCTTTGTATTTGTGTGTGTGTGTTAATTTTTGTGTGTTTATGTGTGTGTGCATATATATACATACATACATATATATATATATATATATATATATTATATTATATATATTTTATATTATCTATATATTTATATATAAGTGTGTGTAATATATATATATATTATAATATAAAATTATATTTTTATTATATATATTATTATTATATTATATTGTTGTGTTTTGTGTGTGTGTGTGTGTGTGTATTTTATTATATTATTATTATTTTTTTAATTTTTATATATATAATATTACACACACCCCCCCTTTTTATCCCTTATATTATTAAGTATATATATTTTTTTACTTATATTATATTATTATCTATTTTTAAGTGTTATTTTTTCTATATTTATATACTATATTTTTTATTATATTATATTTATATATTTATTTTATCCCTCCCTGTGTGTGTGTGTGTGTGTGTGTGTGTGTGTATGTGTGTGTGTGTGTGTGTGTGTGTTTTATGCGCATATATACATATGGATGTACTTATCTCTGTGTATTTATGCCATCAATGTCTTTGTTGGATATAGAAGATAACTGATGAACGAAAACAACACTATTTACTTGCGCGGACAAACACAAATGCTTTAAACGATGTTTTATCCGCCATTATTTTTTTTAGGGGAGGGGGGGGGGGTCATCTATCCTTATTATTTACCTTTATTCCTTCCTCCGTTTTCCATTTTCTCTTTGTCTCCTTCCACGTATATTTTCCAACCGCTTTCAGGAAAACTTCCCCCGCATCACTCTTGCTCTTTTATTGCCCTTCCCCTTTTATCTTTTGGGTCCGTTCTTTCTTTTTTTCAATTTTTTTCCTTCTTTCTCCCTTTCCCCTTTTTAGTTAGTTTAAAATCTTTGTAATCTTTTTATCTGTGTTTGTTTATTCGTTTTGTTTTCTTTTCGTGTTTTGTTGTTGCTTATTTTTGTGTTTTTGTTTATTTTTTCTTACGTCTAGTCTTTATCCTTTATTTAGATACAAATTTCATTCGGTTTAAAAAATAATCACCGAAATTTCTCTTAATTTCTATTCCTTCCTTTCCTCCATCCCTCTTTTCCCCTCTTCTCTCTTCATTTCCTCACTCCGTCTCTACCTCACTCCCTCCTTTCCTCCTTCCCTCCCTCCCTCTCTTCTTCAATCCATCCCTCCCTCCTTCCCTCCTTACCTACCTCCCCCTTCCCCTCTCCACCTTTTCCTTTTCCTTCCCTTCCCTCCCACTCCTTCCCCCCTCCTCCCTTCACTTCTCTCTCCCTCCCTCCCTCCCTCCCTCCCTCCCTTCCCTTCTCTCTCCCCCCCCTCCCTCCCTCCCTCCCTCCCCCCCCCCCTCCCTCCCCTCCCCCCTTTCCCCACCCTTCTCCCCCCCCCTTTCCCCTCCCTCCCTTTCCTCCCCCCCTCCTTCCCTTCTCTCTCCCCCCCTTTCCCTCCCTCCCCCCCCTCCCCCCTCCCCCCCTTCCCTTCCCCCCTCCCTCCCTCCCTCCCTCCCTAAAACCTCCCTCCCCCCCCCTCCCTCCCCCGATGGATTCCTTCAAAGGAAATTTTCCCAAACTCAAAAAACTTGGCGAGGATGGGGGAAAAGGGGAAAACCCGGGAATGGACGGAAAAATCCCCCTTAAAAGCCATAAAACACTTCGGATCACACCAGCAATAGCAGGGGCGGGTTTCGTGGGCGGAGTGGAGGAGGGGTTGTGGGCGGGAGACGGTCGGTGGGCGGGGTTCGAGGGCGAGTTGGGCGGGGTTTGGTGTAGTGAAAGGGAGGGAGGGAGAGAGAGGCAAGGGGGGGAAGGGGGGGGGGAGAAAGATTTAAAAGGGGAAAAGGGAGAGAAAAAAAAGGGGGAGAAGGAGAAAAGAAGAGGGAGATGGGAAAAGGGGGGATTTTGGGGGGGATGATAGAGAGAGAGAGAGGAGGGGAGAGAGAGGAGAGAGAGAGAGAGAGAGAGGAGAGAGAGAGAGGAGAGAGCGGGGGAGAGAAAGAGGGGAGGGGGGGGGCAGACAGATGTAGAAATAGGGGGACCGGGAAAAAGACACACTCCCCTCTCTTCTTTTCTCCTCTCCCCCCCTCCTCTCTCTTCTCTCTCTCTCCTCTCTCTTCCCCTCCTCCTTTGTCTCCCGGGTCTCTCCTATCTCTCTCCCCCCCTTTCCCCTCCCTCTCCCTCTCCCTCTCCCTTTGTGTAAAAACTAAACGCGCCATTTTGTGGAATCACAGACTAAAAACAGATGTCTTTCTCCCTCCTTTTTCCGTCTCCAGTAGGAATCTGCTTTTGCGTTTGAATTCCCAATATGATTCCGAGTGAGACGCATCGACATCGACTTGATCCTTATCGTGGGAAAGTTGTCTTCATCCCCTGTCTTTTTTATTTTCTGTCTTCCTTTCTTTCTGTCTGCCTTTTTTCTCTCAGCCTTTGTTTTTTTGTCTGTCTCTGTCTGTCTCTTTGTCTGTCTGTCTGTCTTTTCTCTCTCTCTCTCTCTCATCTTCCCCTCCCCTCTCTCTCTCTCCTCTTTGCCCCCTTCTCTCCTCTCTCTCTTTTCTCTTTTCCTCTCTCTCTCCTTTTCTCTCTCTCTTCTCTTTCTCTCCTCTCTTTCCCCTCTTCCTCTCTCCTCTCTTCTTTCTCCTCTCTCCTCTCTCCTCTCTCCTCTCTATCTCTCTCCTCCTCCCTCTCTCTCTCTCTCTCCCCCCCCCCCCCCCCCCCCCCCCCCCCCCCCCCTCTCTCTCCTCTCCTCTCCTCTTTTCCCTCTCTCCTCTCTTCCCCTTCTCTCCCCTCTCCCCTCTCTCTCTCTTTCTCTCTCTCTCTGTCTCTCCTCTCTTTCTGCCTCTCTGTCTCACCCTCTCCCAACTCCTCTCCCTTTCCCCCCCCCCCTTCTCCACCATCTTCTTCCTCACTCTCTCTTCTTCTTCATTCCTCTCATGTATTTCTTTTCTCCATACTTCTCTCCATAATTACCTTTATACCCTCACCCTTTCTTTCATCTCCTCCTCTCCAGTGTACCCGATCGCTTTCCTCTTCGCCCCCACACCCCTCATGTCCCCTAATTTCCTTCTCTCTCTCTCTCTCTCTCCTCTTTCTCTCCAGATACCTTTTCTCTCCCCCTCCCCACTCCTTACCCCCAATCCCTAACCCTCTTATCCCTCTACCCTCTCACTCTCCTTTTCTCTGCATTTCAAATGTACCGCCTCCCCTTTTCCCTTCCCTCCCCCCTATTCCCATTCCGGTGTACCCCCGCCCCTTCTATCATTCCCCTCATTCACATTCTGATGTACCCCCAAGCCCTCTCCATTCCCTTTCTCCACCCTCCTTCTCCGATTTCCCATTTCCCTTTCTCCACCCCTTCCTTTCTCCCATTCCTCCCATTCCCCCCATTCCGATGTTCTCCCACCCCTTCCTTTCTCCCATTCCTCCCCATTCCGATGTTCTCCCACCCCTTCCTTCTCCCTTCCTCCCATTCCGGTTCTCCCCCCCTCTTCTCCCATTCCCCCATTCCGATGTTCTCCCACCCCTTCCTTTCTCCCATTCCTCCCTATTCCGATTTCTCCACCCTTCCTTTCCATCTCCATTTCCTCCCATCCATGCACCCAGCCTCGAGATCGGTCAAGGGTCAGGATTTTCTGTCGAATATTCCAAGAATCCTCCAGATTCTCCCGCCGCCTTGTCGGTTTCCAAGGGGCTGTATTGTACATTTCTGGATTTAACATGGGGAGGGGGGGCTGGGGACGAGGGAGGAGGGGGCACGTACTGATGGGGGGAAGGGGTACGGGCTGAGGGGGGAGGGAGCATGATCTGAGAAGAGAGGGAGTGAGGGAAGGGGGAGGGATCAGGGGGGGAGGGGGAGGGAGCAAAAGGGGGAGGGACCTGGGGATTAGGGAGGAGGGAATAGGAGGTGAGAGGGGAGGGAGGAGGGGGGAGAAGGAGAAGCTGAGGGGGGTGGGGTTGGGGAGGGAAGTCTTTCTCTTTCCATTTATATTGTATTTCGTTTTCATTTTCGTACTCTTCACTTGTTTTTGTTTTTCCTTTCTTACGTACTTCACCCCCATTCTCCTTTTCCTCTCCCGCTTGTTGTCTCCAC
Source organism: Penaeus monodon (assembly GCF_015228065.2). Classification (NCBI taxonomy): domain Eukaryota; kingdom Metazoa; phylum Arthropoda; class Malacostraca; order Decapoda; family Penaeidae; genus Penaeus; species Penaeus monodon. The sequence goes on along the minus strand of NC_051397.1, from coordinate 37,523,873 downwards.
TTCTGTTCCTTTCCATATCTTATCATTTCCCTCTCTCCTTCTCCCCTTTCGCTCCCTC
>NC_051397.1:37518815-37521315 GCF_015228065.2 Penaeus monodon | reverse complement strand
GATCGAATCTAATTTTAATTTTTGGGCCGTTTCTTCTTTTTCCTTTGCTCTGTCTTTTTTCTTTTTTTTCGCTTCCCAGACTCAGAATAAACATTTGTGCGCACACACACGCACACTCGTATGTATACCCTCGCTCACGCACATACACGTACACGTACACACACTCTCATATGTACCTACCCACCCCCCTTCACATAACCACACACCACACCGCACACGTACACACACTCTTATGTATACCCTAGCCTGCGTACACCACCGCACACGCGCTTATTGTTTCGCCACTCAGTCTGGGTTATTGGACTGGTCGAAAATGCAAGTTCGCGGGGGAAGTTTCGCTTTAAATTGCAGTACTTCCGCGAAACACACAGGTAAGTTTTTTTTTCGCGGATTGGTCGAGCGCGCTCTGGCATACGAGTACACACGCGGGGGAAATACATGTTTAAACATACACATGCAAATACACATACGTCACATATACATACATGCATATACACATGAACATACAAGTACACGTACACACACACACACACACACACACACGCACACGCACACGCACACGCACACGCACACGCACATGCACACGCACACGCACACGCACACGCACACGCACTCGCACTCCAACGCCCCCAACACACACCACACACACACACACACACAAACACACACCCCAAACACACACACCACACACACCCCAACACCACACACCACACACACACACACACACAGAAACATCCAATTGTAAGTTTATTTACACCCAGCAGTATCATTTTGAAGATCAAGGAAAGGAGCTGTTATGTGAAACCCAACGACTTGTAGGGGGCAGTAGAGAGTGCGAGGAAGGGAAGAGAGGAGAAGAGAGGGGAGGGGAGGAGAGGGGAGGGGAGGGGAGGAAGGGAAAGGGAAGGGGAGGGGATGGGAGGAAAGGAGAGGAGGGGGGGGGGAGGGGAGAGGAGGGGAGGAGAGGGGAAGAAAGGAGAAGGAGGGAGAGGAGAGGGAGGAGGAGAAAAGAGAGAGAAGAAGAGGAGGAGGAGGAGGGGAGAGGAGGAGGAGGAGGAGGAGGAGGAGGTGGAGGAACAGAGAAGAGGAGTGGGGGAAGAGGAGAAGAGAGGAGAGGAGATGATGAAATGAAATAGAAATATAGATGGAGATGGAGATGGAGATAGGGATAGAGATAGAGATAGGGATAGAAATAGAGATAGATATAGAGATAGAGATACAGAAAGAGAAAGAGAAAGCGAACGAACGAGCGAGTGAGTGAAAATGAGAGTGAGAAGAGCAAGGCATAGGAACAAAGGAAAGGGAGAAGGCGAGAAATCGTAAAGCACCTCCTCCTAAGCCACTCAGCGAACTCCTTACCGAATCTCCTCCTGAGCTGGGGAGTGGCCTTGGCTTGGTGGCGGAGGAAGAGGGAAGGGAGGCGACGAGGGGAGAAGAGAAGGGGCTGTTATAGAAGAGGAGAGGGGCGGAAGGCACTGAGGGAGGAGGGAAGAAAGGGGGAAGGAGGAGGAGAGGGAGAAAAAAGAGGGAGGAGGAGAAGGAAATGGTGAGGGGGAGGGGGAGTTGGAAGAGGAGAGAGATGGGGAGCTGGAAGGGGGGAGGGGGTTGGGGAGCTGGAAGGGGGGAGGGGGAGGAGGAGGGGGAGGGGGAGAGGGAGGGGGAAAGGGAGAGAGAGGGGGAAAGGGAGAGAGAGAGGGGAGGGGGAAAGGGAGAGGGAGGGGGAGGGCGAAAGAGAGAGAGAGAGAGAGAGAGAGAGAGAGAGAGAGAGAGAGAGAGAGAGAGAGAGAGAGAGAGAGAGAGAGAGAGAGAGAGAGCGAAAGTAAAGAAAAAAGAAAAAAAGGAAAGAAAAAAGACTGAAAGGAAATTAAAAACAAATAATCAAAGAAAGGCAAGGTAAATCCAGATGAGGGTAAGAAAATCAAGAAAACAGAATGACGAAATAGTAAATTCCGTAAAGCAGAGAGACCAAAAATGAGTAGACGAAAAAAAAGAGTAAGAAAGTAAGATAAGAATTGAGAAAGAAGAGATAAGAGATAATACCAGAAGAGACTTCGGGGAGAGATACCGAGAACGTAATCGATAGGAAAATCAACTGCCTTTTCTTGAGTTTACTGACCGTGCTCTCGATTCGTAGTTTGAGGGAGTGGGTTTCCTATTGTTTTGCCCCTTCTTATTTCTGCTTTTGTTTATGTCTGTTTGGCTGTTTGTTTTCTCTGTCTTGTCTTCTTTTTCCCGTCTTTGTTTCTTCCCGTTTTTCCTGTCTTCCTGTCTGTCTGTCTGTCTGTCTGTCTGTCCCGTCTGTCTTCTGTCCTTTTTCTGTCCCCGTCTTCTTCCCTTCTTTTCCCGTCTTCTCTCTCCCCCTCTCTCTCTCTCTCCTCTCTCTCCCTCTCCCCTCTCTCTCCTTCTTCTCTTCTCCCCTCTCCTCTTCTCTCCCCCTCTCTTCCCCTCTCTCTCTCTCTCCTCCTTTCCCCCTTTTCCCCCTCCCCCTCCCCTCTCTCTC
>NC_051397.1:37514365-37518715 GCF_015228065.2 Penaeus monodon | reverse complement strand
GTATATATATGTGTATATATATTATTATATATATATATATTATATATATATATATTTGTGTGTTGGTGTGTGATGTGTGGTGTGTGTTTGTGTGTGTGTGTGTGTGGGGTGTGTCTATATATATACATATACCTATATATCATATATGAATATATATAGGTATATATATATGTTATGTATATATCATATATCAAACATATGACTATATCTCCCCCCTCTCCCCTCTCTATCAAATCTATATACACAAATATATGTATGACTATTATTATTATATATATAATATATATATATATTTTTATATATATATATTATATTATATATATATTATGTATGTATGTATATAAATGTATATATACTAATTGTAATACATATATTTGTGTATATAGATAGATAGATAGGGAGGGGAGAGATAAAATCATTATAGATTTTTAATAAATACATACATATATATACTTATATATATTCATATATTGATATACAAGTACTTGTATTACCTATATATATTTAATATATATGTATTGTATATAATATATATATATATGTACATATATATTATATATATATATATATATTTAATTTATATATATTATATATATATTATATATATATATATCTATATATATACATATAAATATATACATGCATACTAATTTTTAGAAATATATTAATGTATCTATCTATCTATCCATCTCTATTCTACCAATTTATCTCTCTATCTCTCTATCTATCTATTTTATCTATCTATCTATATATATATTTTATATATATATATATATATATTAATATATATATTATATTATATTATATATTTATATTTCTTTCTTCTTTTAAGGGTAGGTTCATGTCTGAGCCGCCGTGGTCACAGAATGATACTTAATTGTAGTTTTCATGCTGTGATGCTCTTGGAGTGAGTACATGGTAGGGTCCCCAGTTCCTTTCCACGGAGAGTGCCGGTGTTTACCTTTTTTTTTTTAGGTAATCATTCCCCCTATTTTTATCCGGGCTTGGGACCAGCACTTGACTTGGGCTGGCTTGGCCACCCAGTGGCTAGGAAGGCAATCGAGGTGAGGTCCTTGCCCAAGGGAACAACGCGCGGCCGATGACTCGATCCTCGAACTCAGATTGCCGTCGGGGACAGTCTTGAGTCCGATGCTCTAACCATTCAGCCACCGCGGCCTTGATGCAGAGACGGTAAAGACATATAAATTCAAGTCACACCTTGGACAACAACCAAAGAACATTGCTAATTTGGCTGATGTAAACAAGGATATAGTCATATTGGGCTTTGAAGAAAAAGTTGTAGAATATGGAACTGAACGATACAACGAAGACAAGAAATTGATTGTCAGTATTCTTAAGGTCATAATTCCCGCATTCTCGGAGCAGAATATCATAGCTCAAAGGGGGTTGGGAATAATCGAAAAGTAAAAGAAACGCCTTTTAAAAGTCACATTCATGAATAAGGAAATGGTAACTGATGTAATACAAGAAAGCTAAAGTCCTGGTCACCTACAAAGAATATAAGAAAATCTGGATAAGAGAAAATGTTACTAAAAATGACTGAGAAATACTGCAGAGAAAAGGGAAGATGTAAAAAACAAAGCGAACAAAGGACAGAAGAAGAAAAAATATATTAATTTGGAGAGTGAGAGGCCTCCAAGCAAGAGACAGACAAACATTAGCCTTGCAGCCGAAAGGAATACTGAAAGATTAATTAGAAATTGTTTATACCAATATAGATGGCTTATTTTTGAGGTTACTAGAACTATATACAATTATGGAAATTAATAAACCAATTATACATCACTGAATCCGAACTGGATCTCTCCGTAGACGATATAACATTAGGGCTCAGAGACTATGATATTTGGAGAAAAGATAAGGCAAATGGAAATGAAGTATTAACAAGGAAAATAATTGAAATAAAGGAGTTAGAGATTAAACTAGACCCCATAGTAAAACTAAAGTCAAATGAGGTAGAAACAAATATAGTAATAACCGTAAACATAATAATAACCACAGTGTACCTCATATACATCGGTGTGGTCACAAGAAAATTTCCAAACTTATTTTAAAATGTTACGAAAGCCTGGAAGAGATGCTAAAACTTTCGGAAACTAATGTAAAAGACATTCTTGTAACAGAAGATCTTATTAACAAAATTGGCTGGGAAAATTTCTATCCCAGGTCTATCCCAGAGGTCTAGATAGACCGTCACAGAAGACTGCTATGGAAACTGGATCACCTAGGTGAAGTGAAAGGCAAACTCCTCGAATGGATGAAAGGCCTTCTTCATGAGAGCCAGACGAGAACCGTAATTAGAGGGAAGGCACTCTGCATTGCGACGAGTAACTAGCGGAGTACGTCAAAGATCGGTCTTGGCGTTTGTGTACTTCGTCTTGTTAACAACGGAGGTGGAACGGGAACCCTACTGCAGAAGTCTCATCTAAAGAATTGCGAAAGCAGTGACTGTGTATGTATGGATGTGTGTATATATATGTATATATATATATATATATATATATATATATATATATATATATATATTCTTCTTCTTTTAACGGTAGGTTCATGTCTGAGCCACCGTGGTCACAGCATGATACTTACTTGTAGTTTTCATGTTGTGATGCTCTTGGACTGAGAACGTGGTAGGGTCCCCAGTTCCTTTTCCACGGAGAGTGCCGGTGGTACCTTTTTTTAATCTTTTCTCTCTATTTATCCGGGCTTGGGACCAGCACTTGACTTGGGCTGGCTTGGCCACCCAGTGGCTAAGTAGGCAATCGAGGTGAAGTTCCTTGCCCAAGGGAACAACGCGCCGGCCGGTGACTCGAACCCTCGAACTCAGATTGCCGTCGTGACAGCCTGGAGTCCGACGCTCTAACCATTCGGCCACCGCGGCCCCAAAAAATTATAGTAAATAAAAATTAGCAATTTACAGCGGTGGTTTGCAATTGCCTTCCGCCCGGTGTTTTTTTTTTTTTTTTTTTCTTTTTTCTTTTTTTATCGTGTCACCATCTCTATTTACCCGGCTCTGACTTGCGCTGGCTTGGCCACCCAGTGGCTAGGTAGGCAATCGAGGTGAAATTCCTTGCCCAAGGGAAACAACGCGTCGGACGGTGACTCGAACCCTCGAACTCAGATTGCCATCGTGACAGTCTTGAGTCCGACGCTCTAACCATTCGGCCACCGCGGCCCTTATATCTATCTATATATATATATATATATATATATATATATATATATATATATATATATATAACACATATATAAACAATCTTCTTTCACATTTCTTTTGTTGAGGCTTCTGGAGTAGGGTTACCGTTGTGAAGCTGCATTACCACCTCCGCTGCTGACAAGACTAAGTACACAAATGGGCTGAACGTTGAAGAGGATTATAGGCTCTCTGGCACGATGCTGGTGCTAAGAAACTGTGTCGAGTATCTCAGCAATTAGCAAAGACTTTTTTTTTTCATACTTTAAAATCTGGGTAGGAATTTTTTTCTTCATATGCCAAGAGGTTGACGGAAGGAAGGATAAAGGTAGGAACCAAATCATTATATATCATTTTTATCTTTCAGTAATTCGATACATCGGCGTCAAACAAGATTTCCCACCTCCACGAGCAGCTCCTGGTCCCAACATCGCTCTCTCGGCGGCCCTGCATCTCATTAGCATAAATGATCATCACGTCAATACAAAGACCATTGAGCATCTGCGCGGGAGACAGACATATATACTGACTGCCCAATTGAGCAAAATATTACAGTTTACTCACACCTTTGGGAATTTTACGTTGTGAATTACAGTTTTTTTTCTTCTTTTTTTTCGGCAGCTTTAATTGTTTTGAAGATCGTCACTAAGGTCTACAATACATGGTCGGCATAAGGGTTCATCGCCCTTACTGAGGGTGTCAGTTACTGTGGAATTTTAGCTTTGGGATCAGTGCGTTCAAAAGAGCATAGGATAATCGTTCCTGTGCTGCCTGGCTATAGAGATTGTGCAAAATATCCGCTTCAGTTGCATGTGTTGCATTTTGATAAGTAGCAATTTCCCTTGCGATGATACTTATTACTGGCAATATTGCTGAAAGCCAGGAAATACGCATGAATTATATTTGTTATTTTTAAAAGAATAGATCGCCCTCTAGTACAAAAAAAAAAAAAAAAATGCAGCGGCCAGGAAGGCAAAAAAAAAAGTAATAATAATGATAAAAATAAAATAAATAAATAGAATAAATAAAAATAACATAAAAATGGTATAGAGAAAAAACACACGTTTCGAATGGAATGAGAAGCAAATCGTGACAGAGATCGTCGGTCTTTGCATCCCTCTTTTTTTTTCTGGTTCTCT
>NC_051397.1:37504365-37509365 GCF_015228065.2 Penaeus monodon | reverse complement strand
TAAATATACTATTGGATATTATGCGGCCATTATCCCTATATGTGTAAAACCTATCTATACATTCTTTTAAAAACATGTATATATATATATATATATTTATATATTATTATATTATATATTATATTAATATATATTATATATATTTTTATAATATACGCAAATAAATATATTTTTATATAAATATATATATATAAATATATATTTAAAAATAAATATATATATATACCTAATTTCACACATAAAAAACCTATATGTTTGTATGTATATATACCACAGACACACACACACACACACACCCACACACACACACACACACACACACACACACACACATATTTTATATATTTTATATAATATATATATATATATATATATAATAAAATATATATATATATACATAATATATATAATATATGGTGTGTGTGTGTGTGTGTGTGTGTGTGTGTGTGTGTGGTGTGTGTTGTGTTGTGTGTGTGTGTGGGGCGTGTGCGTGTGTTGCTTGTGTGTGTGCGTGTGTGTATGTGTGCATATTTTTGAATATATATATATATATATATATTATATATATATATATATATAATATATAAATGGCTGTGAATGAATGAAATGTATGTGTAATGTATATTTTTACATATTTTGGGTATATCTTTGTAAAATATACATATATATGTAATATATAATATATATATATATAATACAAAAATATGTACGTGGTGTATATATATATATATAAAATTATTTTATATATATATATATATAATATAATAATATATAGATATATATATATACCTTCATATAGAGAGATAGATCGATAGATAGATAGATAGACAGATAGTGTACAGATACATATAGATGAAACATATAAACACAGACGCATTTATTTATATGTATTTTGTACCCGTATCTGGGACGACACCCACGCGCGCAAAAAGAGAGATGCAGGGAAGCGCCAGAAGAGACGGGACGCAAAGAGAACCAGAAAAAAAAGAGGATGCAAAGACCGACGATCTCTGTCACGATTTGCTTCCATTCCATTCAAACGGGGTGTTTTTTTCTCTATACCATTTTTTATGTTATTTTTTTTTTTTATTCTATTTATTTATTTTTTTTTATCATTATTATTACTTTTTTTTTTGCCTTCCTGGCCGTGCATTTTTTTTTTTTTTTTTTGTACTAGAGGGCGATCTATTTTTTTAAAAAAAATAACAATATAATTCATGCGTATTCCTGGCTTCAGCAATATTGCCAGTTAATAAGTATCATCGCAAGGGAAATTGCTACTTATCAAAATGAAAACACATGCAACTGAAGCGGATATTTTGCACAATCTCTATAGCCAGGCAGCACAGGAACGATTATCCTATGCTCTTTTGAACGCCACTGACCCCAAAAGCTAAATTCCCCCAGTAACTGACCCCCCTCAGTAAGGGCGATGAACCCTTATGCCGACCATGTTTTTGTAGACCTTAGTGACGATTTTTCAAAACAATTAAAGCTGCCGAAAAAAAAGAAAAAAAAAAACTGTAATTCACAACGTAAAATTCCAAAGGTGTGAGTAAACTGTAATTTTTTGCTAAATTTGGGGCATCAGAAATATAGTCGTCTCCCGCGCAGATTGCTCAAGGGGTCTTTGTATGACGTGTGATCATTTATGCTAATGAGATGCGGGGGCCGCCGAGAGAGCGATTTTGGGGACCAGGAGCGGGCTCGTGGAGGTGGAAATCTTGTTTGGACGCCGATGTATCGAATTACGGGAAAGATAAAAATGATATATAATGATTTGGGTTTCCCTACCTTTACCTTCCTTCCGTCAACCCTTGGCATATGAAGAAAAAAATTCCTACCCAGATTTTAAAGTATGAAAAAAAAAGTCTTTGCTAATTGCTGAGATACTCGACACAGTTTCTTAGCACCAGCATCGTCCCAAAGAGAGCCTATATCCTCTTAAAACGTTCAGCCCATTTGTGTACTTAGTCTTGTCAGCAGCGGAGGTGGTTTTAATGCAGCTTCACAACGGTAACCCTACTCCAGAGCCTCAACAAAAGAAATGTGAAAAGAAGATTGTTTATATATGTGTTATATATATATATATATTATATATATATATATTATATATATATATATTATATATATGATAGATATAAGGCCGCGGGGGCCGAATGGTTAGAGCGTCGGACTCAAGACTTTTCACGATGCAATCTGAGTTCGAGGGTTCGAGTCACCGTCCGACGCGTTGTTTCCCTTTGGGCAAGGAATTTCACCTCGATTGCCTACCTAGCACGGGGGTGGCCAAGGCCAGCGCAAGTCGAGCCGGGTAAATAGAGATGGTGACACGATAAAAAAAGAAAAAAGAAAAAAAAAAAAAAAAAAACACCGGGCGGAAGGCAATTGCAAACCACCGCTGTAAATTGCTAATTTTTATTTATATAACTTTTTGGGGCCGCGGTGGCCGAATGGTTAGAGCTTTCGGACTCCAGGCTGTCACGACGGCAATCTGAGTTCGGGGGTTTCGAGTCACCGGCCGGCGCGTGTTCCCTTGGGCAAGGAACTTCACCTCGTTTGCCTACTTAGCCACTGGGTGGCCAAGCCACCCCAAAGGGTCAAGTGCTGGTCCCAAGCCCGGAAAAAATAGAGAGAATGATTACCAAAAAAGGTACCACCGGCACTCTCCGTGGAAAAGGAACTGGGGACCCTACCCGTTCTCAGTCCAAGAGCATCACAAACATGAAAACTAAAAAGTAGTATCATGCTGTGACCACGGTGGCTCAGACATGAACCTACCGTTAAAAAAGAAGAATATATATTTTATATATATATATATTTTATATATATATAATATATATATATATATATAATATTATATAACATATATATCACACATCCATACATACACAGTCACTGCTTTCGCAATTCTTTAGATGAGACTTCTGCAGTAGGGTTTTCCCCTTCCACCTCCGTTGTTAACAAGACGAAGTACACCAAACGCCAAGGGGCCGATCTTTTACGTACTCCGCTAGTTACTCGTCGCAATGCAGAGTGCCTTCCCCTTTAATTACGGTTCTCGTCTGGCTCTCATGAAGAGGGGCCTTTCATCCATTCGAGGAGTTTGCCTTTCACTTTTACCTAGGTGAATCCAGTTTCCATAGCAGTCTTCTGTGCGGTCTATCTAGACCTCTGGGATAGACCTGGGATAGAATTTTCCCAGCCAATTTTGTTAATAAGAAACTTCTGTTACAAGAATGGGCTTTTACATTAGTTTTCCGAAAGTTTTTTTTGCATCTCTTCCAGGCTTTCGTAACATTTTAAAATAAGTTTGGAAATTTTCTTGTGACCACACCGATGTATATGAGGTACACTGTGGTTATTATTATGTTTACGGTTATTACTATATTTGTTTCTACCTCATTTGACTTTAGTTTTACTATGGGGTCTAGTTTAATCTCTAACTCCTTTATTTCAATTATTTTCCTTGTTAATACTTCATTTCCATTTGCCTTATCTTTTCTCCAAATATCATAGTCTCTGAGTCCTAATGTTATATCGTCTCGGAGAGATCCAGTTCGGATTCAGTGATGTATAATTGGTTTTTTAAATTTTTTCCCTAATTGTATATAGTCTAGTAACCTCAAAATAAGCCATCTATTTGGTATAAACAATTTCTAATTAATCTTTCAGTATTCCTTCGGCTGCAAGGCTAATGTTTGTCTGGGCTCTTGCTTGGAGCCTCTCACTCTCCAAATTAATATATTTTTTCTTCTTCTGTCCCCTTTTTCGCTTGTTTTTTACATCTTCCCTTTCTCTGCAGTATTTCTCAGTCATTTTTAGTAACATTTTCTCTTATCCAGATTTTCTTATATTCTTTGTAGGTGACCAGGACTTAGCTTTCTTGTAAATTTAAATCCAGTTACCATTTCCTTATTCATGAATGTGACTTTAAAAAAAGGCGTTTCTTTTACTTTTCGATTTTTCCCAACCCCCTTTGAGCTATGATATTCTGCTCCGAGAATGCGGGAATTAAAGCCTTAAGAATACTGACAATCAATTTCTTGTCTTGGTGTATCGTTCAGGTTCCATATTCTACAACTTTTTCTTCAAAGCCCAATATGGGCTATATCCTTGTTTACATCACCAAATTAAACAATGTTCTTTGGTTGTTGTCCAAGGGTGTGACTTGAATTTATATGTCTTTACCGTCTCTGCATCAAGCCGCGGTGGCTGAATGGTTTAGAGCATCGGACTCAAGGACTGTCACGACGGCAATCTGGAAATTCGAGGATTCGAGGTCATCGGCCGGCGCTTGTTCCCTTGGGCAGGACCTTCACCTCGATTGCCTACCTAGCCCTGGGTGGCCAAGCCAAACCCAAGTCAAGTGCTGGTCCCAAGCCCCGGATAAAAATAGGAGAAATGATTACCTAAAAAAAAAAAAAGGTAACAAAGGCACTCTCCGTGGAAAGGAAATGGGGCCCTACCATTTTACTCACTCCAAGAGATCACAGCATGAAAAACTACAATTAAGTATCATTCTGTGGGCCACGGCGGCTCAGACATGAACCTACCGTTAAAAAAAGAAGAAATATATAAAATATATATATATATATATTATATAATATATATATTTTATATATATATAATATATATATATAGATAGATAGATAGATAGATAGATAGAGAGATAGAGAGATAAATTGGTAATATAGAGATGGGATAGATAGATAGGGTACATTAATATATATTCATATATTTAGTATGCATGGGATATATTATATTATATATATAGATAATACTATATAAAATTATATATAAATTATATATATTAATATTATATATATATATATAATATATATATGTAGATATATATATTTAATATATAATTATATATATATATATATATAATAATAATATATATATATAAATATATATATATATAATATATTGGTACTAAGTATTTATATATATTATATTATAATATAATATATTATTTAAAAATTATAAGGTAAAAA
>NC_051397.1:37492377-37497377 GCF_015228065.2 Penaeus monodon | reverse complement strand
GCGTCCCCGGCCCAGGTGAGGGGCTCCTCACAATAACTCATGATCCAGTTGCAAACGTGGAAATCAGCTTGATAAAGCATCTTCATTCCGCATGTAACATAGTGCTGAACACATTCTGTGTTCGTGCTACTAAAAAGTTTGGGCAAGGTCGGGTCACTACGACAATCAAAAATATCAGGCCGGCTGAAATCGACAACCCATAAAAATTGTAATCAGTTAACAGACTCCGAAAACCCGGGAAATACGACACGGACACCAAAAGGATGAAAAACGTTATCGTGCACAAAATGATTGATCAGTGTGTCGAAAATCAAACGTATTTCGCAACAACAAACAACGGACACTCCCCCAAACAGATTGGTCACCGCCAAAGAAATCAGGTATTTTCTACTCCTTTGTTAATTTTCCAAAAGAGTACAGATCAGAAACCAGACCGAAAATGGGCCCTCCTTCACTGATCAAAATTTGATCGAGAACAAAATGACTGCTGATCGAATGTTCTCCGAACAGCAATTGTCCTTAACAAATATAGAGCAAAAGCAAGCAGAACATATCGGCCCACACGGAACCCCCCAAACCTCCCATACCCACCCGTGATCAACCCCCTACGAAACCAAAACACTCCTCCCCAGTCACAACCCCCTACCTCACCCAAACCCCTCCCCGCACCCCCAACCCCATAAACCCAAAGACCGGCAATCTTCCCCCCAAAAACCCCCTCCCCTCTCTCGCTGCCCGCGGCCCCCCAGCTGCCTCACGCCCTTGCTGACTCGCCGACCTTAAACTCTGCTGAGCCATCCCGTGCCCTCACCGGCGCTCCTAGCCAGCAAAACCCCGGCCCACACAGACTCCCCCGCCTCCCCCAAGTCAACTAAGACCCCTCCCGCCGTCAGCCCCCGAAACCAACACACCAAAGAAGACCAAGGTTGAAGCTTCTACACAAGTAAAACCCCAAACGGAGCTTTAGAAAAAAACAGAACAACAAGAATAACAAGCAAATTGAACCACTCGACCCCACCCGCCACGGAGGAAACAGCTCAGCGCGGGTTTGGAAGGGGCTACCGCCCTCCCGACTGCCCCCCCTCCTCCAGCAGTGTCACCAGTTCATCATTAACAACTATGTAGAACGAACGAAGTCTACACAAGATGTTGATGAAGATGGTTACCCCAAAAGTAATATCAAGAAACCAGAGGAAAAAGACAGAGAAAACCAAACACCAAAGCCGTTGAAGGGAGCAGATCGTCCAAACACAGTCTACCTCTACATAACCAGTTGTCACCCAGACACAAACAAAGAGGCTTTGAACAACATTTATATGAAAAGTTTGAAAACATTTCTAGTGTGAAAGCCCATAAGACAGTGATGACACATGACTACTACGCACTTCACAGTGTCTGTAAGGGGAAAGGACATAAAGCCCGATCTGTTTATAGACTCTGATGCTTTCCCTGACAATGTTAAAGTGTTCTTAAACAGAAACAAGTACAAGCGCGATCAGAATGTTTTGACAAGGCAAATGCCGTCAGCATTACCAGTGACCAATCGCATAATGTCCTAAAATAGAGCATATAAATGCTCAATCTCTCCTCGGACATTTTGAGGAAATTAAAATGCTAGTTGAGGAGAGAACCATAGACATTTTATGCATAAGTGAAACATGGCTCCCCCCAGAAATGGACAGTAATTTCATTAATATTCCAAATTTTAAAGTTTATAGATGTGATGCAGGGCGAGGAGGAGGAGTATGTATATTGTAAGGGGATACCCTGAGTCAAACAGGATATCTGCTACAGCATTTAGAAATACTGCTGTAGAAGATGTCTGGGTTTACCGTACAAAGCAACATGCTTCCTTCTTTTATTATTGGCGCTGCCCTATAGGCACCCCATGCTACCTCTGAATCTTTTTGAATACTTTGAAAGGTGTTTAGAGAAATGTCTTTAAAAAAGAAACCGCTTTTCATCTTAGGCGACCTAATGATGATTTTAACAAAATCTAATGCAAAGTTTTGCTAAGATGATTAGAAAATAAATTTGAACAAATAATAGATAGCCTACACGATTACAGAAAACACCTTTCTCTGTTGGATTTAATAATAACTAACAGACCAGACATCATTATTCACTTCGATGGGCATCCCGTGTCATGTTGCTGACCATGAACTTATCACGATGACGTTAAATATAAGAAAACAAAGCGACCACCAGTAAGAAAAACTTTTTGCGATTTCAAACACTTTAAACCCTCACTCTTTCTGCGAGCTTTTCTTGTCTTAAGAAAGTACTCTATCAAAAATTTCACTGACAGATAATGTTAAACGACCCAAATAACTATCCTTACAGAATTATTAAAAGCAGCATTGATGCACTGGCTCCCTACGTAACCAACCGTCAAACGTCCTCCTGCTCCATGGAATTTAAAAGACGACATCAGAGAGCCATTCGCGATAGAAACAATGCCCACCAAGCCCTTAAAAGTAACAGAAATGAGGCCGCCCTTCAGGTAGATTATAAAAATCAAAAAGAAAAATGTGAAATTACTAATTCAACGTGCAAAAAGAAATTATTTCAGAAATAAATTCACAGAATATAAGGACAGCTCTAAAAAAACTGGAAAATTGTTAAAACACTAGTGCCTTACAAAAGCACCCTACTAATGATTGGGATAAGGCCCATACAAAGAACCGACCATTTTAATGACTTTTTTTCAAAATTGGAAACTAACATGAGCAAACAATTGCTTCTAAGTTACAACAAAACATAGATCGGGCAGGCTTACAACTAAATTTTTTTAGACCACAACCAGTGAACATAGAAACAATCATCCTAGTAATAAAACATCTTCGCGAAACAAATCTGTAGGAGCAGACGGCATTTCTTTGTGCTTTATCAGAGATAGTCTACCTGCAACTGTACATTATCTGACGGTCATTATTAACACCTCTCTTGTTACTGGTGTCTTTCCGTCGCTTTGGAAACATGGTATAGTAACACCAATTTTTAAATCGGGGATATAGACGTGTCAAAAATTATCGCCCTATTACTATACTCCCTATCTTATCCAAAATTCTTGAAAAATTATAGCAATCAACTGACGAGTTTCCCGGAGGCCAATGACTTATTACTAAAACACAACATGGTTTTAGAAATAGGTTATCTACTGAAAAAGCTTTACTGCAAATTACGATGAAATTTATAATAAATAGACAAAAATCAGGTAAATCTGCTCACATTATGCACTTTCTAAGGCTTTTGATAGTGTCAACCATGATATTCTCCTTAACAAATTAGTAAATCATAAATTGATACTTTTGGTTTAAAAGTTATTTAGATACAAGGACCCCAAACGGTAAGAATCAATAATGATATGTCATCAAAACAACAAGTACCTTTTTGGGGTTCCGCAAGGCTCTATTTTAGGTCCGATCCTATTTACAATTTTCATAAATGGATTTATCAACAATAGCCCATAACT
The DNA here is from genome assembly GCF_015228065.2 of Penaeus monodon. Lineage (NCBI taxonomy): Eukaryota > Metazoa > Arthropoda > Malacostraca > Decapoda > Penaeidae > Penaeus > Penaeus monodon. Next base: position 37,493,902 of record NC_051397.1, on the reverse strand, counting down.
GTCTTTTAGTGCAGTACGCCGATGATTCAAAAGTTTCTTCATAGTGACTCAGTAAACAAACCCAAACACGTTAATAAGAAACACTCAAAATACTCTTACACAAGCAAAATTATATTTTGACATAAAAGGGCCCTTTAAAATAAACCCACATAAAACTCAATGTATATTCATAGGTAGTCGGCAGAACATAGCTAGAATTCCCAATGACACAATCATAGAATTTGAAGGCTGCCTATTAAACCGAGCACTTCAGTGAATAATCTAGGAGTACACTTAGACAGCTTCATGACATTTGAGCCACACGTTGACAAAATACACAGGAGGTAGTGGGTACCCTGATATATCTTAATCACATAAGAAATCAAATCACTACTGAAAATAGAATCATGGTTGTGCAAACTCTAGCTCTAAGCATAATTAACTATTGTTCAAACATTTGGGGGTCGGCTAACAAGACCCAGATGCAAAAAGTGCAAAAATTACAAAACTTTGCTGCCCGAGTAGCACTAGGTAATATCAGTAAAATTGATCACATCACCCACATATAAAAAAATTGAAATGGTTAAAAGTCAATTCTAAATTTCAGCTATGACACATGTGTATTCATTTACAAAATCATTCATGGAATTATCCAAAATGGTTAATGCCTTTACAAACCGTAGGGAACAAAATCAGGGGTCCAGACACGTCAAGTAAATTCCCTTTTGTTAAGAGATCGAATACCTATACAGGGGCACGTCAAAAGGAAATACGTGGACCCAAGATATGGAACATGATACCAGATAATATAAGAACATTAACACTTCTTTAATTTTAAAACGAAAAAAGAACACCTCTTAAATACACAGATGTAAATATAAAAGTATTTATGTTTAAAAAATAACCATTGTAATTTAAAGGAATAAAGTGTTTTGACTTTGACTTTGACTTTGACATGCACACACACACACACCACACACACCCACACACACACACACGCACGCGCGCGCGCGCGCACAGATAAAATTTTATATATATTGTGTGTGTGTGTGTGTGTGTGTGTGGTGTTTTGTGTGTGTGTGAGTGTGGTGTGTATGTTGTATGTGTATATAAATAAATAAATAAATAAATAAATAGATAAATATATACATATACACAAATAAATATGTTTTATTATACATATATAAGATATATAACATATATACAATATGTATATACACACACGCACATATATATATATATATATATTATATATATATATATAAAATATATAATATATTATATATATATATATACATGTGTGTATATATATATATATATTTTATATATTATATATATATATATATATATATTTTTGTGTGTGTGTGTGTGTGTGTGTGTGTGTGTGTGTGTGTGTGTGTGTGTGTGTGTGTGTGTGTGTGTGTTTGTATGTGTGTTGGATATATATACACACATACAGACTTACTTGCACATTCGCATTCTATACACGTATATTGCACACCGCTTATGTGTGTGTGTGTGTGTGTATGTATATATATATATATAA
>NC_051397.1:37483988-37486488 GCF_015228065.2 Penaeus monodon | reverse complement strand
TTGAGTGTGGAGACATGTGGCATGATGTTGAATGTTTGATGGCATTGTATAATGTTTGGTGTATAATGATATATGGCGTTGAATAAGTAATAATGTTGCATGAGGTTGAATGTGTAATGATATTGCTGTATTAGTTCATGTCAAAAGGTATTTTTTATTAACGTTGAATGTGCAATGATATTGTTGTATATAACGATGAATGTGTATTGATGTTATGTATAACGAATGTGTGATGACATCGCATAATGTTGAGTATGTGTATATTATTTCAATATTTCCTTCTTCTCATTTCTTTAATAGTATTATTCCACGTTTTTGTTTAGCGTTTTTTCCCCGTATTCTTTTTGTGGTATGTCACTTTCTTACCCAAAATTTTGTTTCTGGTAATCATATATTTTATTTTCCATTTTGTAAGACTTTTTCGCTTCGACACTCATCGTTTTCTTTACCTTATTGCCTCTTCCCTTTCGTCTGACTTTTTTCTTATTATTGTTGTTTGCATTGTTCTCTATTCTCATTTTTATTATGCTTTTTTATTGGAATGGTTTTATTGTTTTAAAAAAATCCTCTTTTCTTTAAACATGTTTTCTTATTCTTATTTTTCATTTTTAGTCTTATTATCTATGTCTCCCATCTTCGTCCTCTTCTTTCCTTATATCTACACTTTCCTTTCCTTTTATGCTCTGTTTCCTCCTCCTCCTCTTCCTTCTTCTCCTCGTCCTCCTCGTCTTCGTCCTCCTCCTCCTCCTCCTCCTCCTCTCCTCCTCCTCCTCCTCCCTCCTCCTCCTCCTCCTCCACCTCCACCTCCACCTCCACCTCCACCTCCACCTCCACCTCCCCCTCTCCCTTCTCATTTACCTACCACCTCCCCTCCTCTCTCCCCTCCCCCTTCCGCTCTTACCACCTTCCTCTTCCCACTCTCCCTTCACCCTTTTCTCGTCCGCCTCTCCCTCTTTCTCCCCTTTATCTCCTTCCCTCTCTTCCTTACCCCTTCATCTTCTCTCCCTCCCTCATCCATTTCTCTCCTCCTTTCTCTCCTCCCTACCCCTCCCTCCTTCCCCTTTCCCTCTCACTGCTTCAACCCCACCCCCACCCCTTTCCCTCAACCTCCTCTCTCTCCTTCCCTCCCTCACCCATCTCCCAACTTCTTCGTCTCCCTCACCCCTCTCCCTCCTTCCCCGTCTCCCTCACCCCTCTCCCTCCTTCCCCGTCTCCCTCACCCCTCTCCCTCCTTCCTCCCTCACTCCTCTCCCTCTTTCCCGTCTCCCTCACCCTCTCCCTCTTTCCCCGTCTCCCTCACCCCTTCCGCCTCGCTCTCGGACCCCCTCGAAAATTTAAGCCGCAAACCGATTTTTTTTGCTTAACGTTCAGTCAATGGGATCGTTTCTTTTGGGGGAAAAAAAATTTTTGTGGGGGCATTGTTAATGTTCTGAAGCAGGAGGAGGGGGAGAGGGGAGGAGGAAAGGGGGGGAGGAGGGGGTGGAGGGAGGAGGGGAGGGAGGTGGGGGAGGAGGGGGAGGAGGAGGGGGGAGGAAGGGGGGGAAGTGGGAGGTTGAGGAGGGGGGAGGAGGAAGTGAGAGGGGGAGGGGAGGGGGAGGGGGAGCAGGAGATAAGGGGGAGAAGAGGGGGGGGTGGAGGAAAGAGGGGGGAGGGGGGGAGAGGGGAAAGGGGAAGAGGAGGGAGGGGGGAAGGGGGGGGAGGAAAGGAAGGGAGGAAGGAGGTGAAGTGGGAAAGGGGGAGAAAAAGGGGGGGAGATAGGGAGAGGGAGGTGGGAGAGGAGGAGGGGAAAGGAAGGGGGGAAGTAAGAGAAGGAGGGAGGGGGGGGGGGAAAATATGAAGAAAAGGGTGGAGGAGGAGGGAAAAGGAGGGATGGAGTAAGGGGGAGTTATGATGGGAAAGGAGATGGGGGATGGGAGTAAAAAAGATGGGAGGGAAAAGGGAAGAAAGGAAGATACTAAAAAATTAAAAAAAAAAAGGGGGGGGAGTAGGGAAAAAAAAGGTGAAAAATTTTAAAGCAAAATGGTGGAGGGAAAGAAGGAAAACAGATAAGGGGGAAGGGAAATAGAGGAAGGAAGAGTGTTTGGAAAAAAAAAAAGGAAAGAAGAAAAATATCGAAAGGGGAGAAAAAAAAAGGACGAAAATAAGAACAACCAAGAATATGGAAAATGAAGAGATTGATATTATAAATAAAAATAGATGATATAAATAAACAGATAAGGATTAATCAAAGGGGAAGGAGTATATACGTAATATAAACAGACACTTGCGAGTGATCAAATAGAAAAAGAGGAACTAATACAAACAAAAATCAGTTGTCCACACACTAGAAAAGATAAAACCGGAATTCCCCGAAAGCTGAGCGAAAGCAAACGGAAGCTTATGTATCCAGTGTGCAAGGTGCAAACTTTTATTAGTTACTGATTGAATTATGTACGTGCGTGTGTGTTTATATATATAAATATATATATATATAAAATAAATATATAAAATATATATAAAA
>NC_051397.1:37477001-37479501 GCF_015228065.2 Penaeus monodon | reverse complement strand
CGCACGCACCCCCCCCCACACACACACGAACACGAACAAACGCAATAACACATGCAATATACACACCTCTCCAGACAGACAAACAGACAAACACCCATAAACGCACGTTCTCTTTATCCACCAGTCGCACTCACTCCCCCAAAAACGTACACTAATGATCACTAAAATATACAACTGTGTACGTGGAATAGCAAAAAAGACAGATGGATATAGAAAAGAGAAAGTTCAGTAAAGGAAAAAAAGGAATGGATAAGTAAAGTTAAAGATAAACCTGTAAGGCAATAAAATTGAAAGAGAAAGTAGATGAAGAAGAAGAAGAAGAAGAAAAAAAAAGAGGAGAGAGAAACCCTGCAGAGGTGTAAAGAAAATAAAAAAAATAAAAAGGAAAATAAAAAGACAAAAAGCGAGAGAGAGAGAGAAAGAGAGAGAGAGAGCGAAAGAGATAGAGAGGGTCGTACGTAACCTAAATTAGAGAGCAACAGAAGTAATTTCTCCGGTTTTGAATTAGGGGCTACACCGAAGCGCTGTTACAGACCCACGGAAGGGAAAAAAAGAGGAGAAAGAGGCGCTTGGCAGAATTTACAGGGATGAAGAGGAGAAGGGGAAAGAGAGAAGAGGGGGGAAGGGGAGGGGAGGAGAGGGGATGGGAGGAAAGGGGAGGAAAGGGGAGGGGAGGAATGGAGAGGAGGAAAGAGAGAAGAGGGGAAAATGAGAGGAGAGGGGAGGGGAGGAGAGGGCGGAAGGAGAGGAGAGCGGAGGGGAGGAAGCGAGAAGAGACTAAAGGAGATGAGAGGGGATGGAACGGGAGGAGAGGAGAGGAGAAGAGAGAAGATGGAAAAAGGCGAGGAGAGGAGGAAATAGAGAAGAAGGGGGAAGGGGGAGACGAGAGAAGAGAAAGGAAAAGGGAAGAGTAGGGAAAAGGGGAGGAAAGAGAAAAATGAGAGGTGAGGAGATGAGATGAGAGGAGAGGGGGGAGGGGAAGGTTAGGGAAGGGAGGAGAGAGGGGAGGGGGGAGGGAGGAAAGAGAGAGGAGAGATGAGAGGAGAGAAGAAGAGAAAAGAATAGAATAGAAAAGAGAAGTGGAGAGGGAGAGAGGAGAGGGGAAAAGGCGAGACGAGGAGGAGACCAAGATGAAAGGAGAGGAAAGGAATGGAGAGAACAAGAAAAAAGTAGAAAAAGAGAAAAGATTAGAAGAAGGTGATTAGAGGAGAAAAAAGCAAGAATATCTACAGAAACGTAAGAGCGAAAAAGACAAAGGACAAGAGAAAGAAAGCATACAAAAGAGAGAGAAGAGAACAAAAATAAGAGAGAGAGATAGGAGAGCGGAGATTGGGAGAGAATATAGGAGATAGGAGAGCGAAAAGAGGAGAGAGGGGAGAAGAAAGAAGAGAGGCAGGAGAGGAAACAGCAGAGAAAAGCGGAGACGGGAGATAGGAGAGCGAAAAGAGGAGAGAGGAGAGAAGAAAGAAGAGAGGCAGGAGAGGAAACAGCAGAGAAAAGCGGAGACGGGAGATAGGAGAGCGGAAAGAAGAGAGAGAAGAGAGGGAAAAAGAGAGAGAAGAGAGGAGAGAAGAGAGAGAGAGAGCAAAAAGGAGAGGGAAAGTGGGGAGAAGAGCGGAGATAGAAGAGGAGAAAGGAAAGAGGAGAGAAGAGAGAGGAGCGAGGAGCGACACGTCCGGCCTGGTGGCAGCGGCGCGCCGAGCGGAGACGAGGTGGAAATGAAGGGCTGAGTTATGGCGGGAAGTTGTAGATGACTTGCATTAATCACCTCCAACTGGAACACGCCTGTGAAATATTTACGAGCAGCGCCGATATTTCTTTAATCAGTAATTACTAGAGAATCTTTTTTTCCCCCTTTTTTTTTTAGACGCTATTTCGCCCCGCTTGTTTTATTTATACATCGGCTCCTTCTTTCTTTTTCTCTCGGTTTCCTAAGCTCCTCCGCGGAGAGAGCCATCTTGTGAATGTCTCTGGAACTAACGACGACTGACGGCGAGGCTGAAGTCGGGTGAGGGATGCGGACGAGGTGTATTTCTCTTTTTTTCTGTTTATTCTGCTTCTTTATTTCTACTTCTGTTTATCCATCTCCTTCATTCTTTTCTTCTTTTCTTTGTGGTCTTTTTTTCACCTTTTCTCTCACCTCTTTTTCCTTCCTTCTTCTTCTTCTCTTTCTTCTTCTTCTTCTTCTTCTTCTTCTTCTTCTTCTTCTTCTTCCTCTTCTATATCTTCTCGTTCTCGTTCTCTTTCTTTTCGTTTTTCTTCTTATCATTCTCATTTTCTTTATCCTTCTCCATTTGCTCTTCCTCTCCTCCCCATCCCCCTTCTGTTTCCATTACTCCCTTTCCACCTCCTCTTCCCCCTCCTCCCTCCCCTTCCCCCTCCCCCCTTCCCCCCCTCTCCTCCTCCTCCTCCCCCCCTTCTCTCCTCCCTCCCCTCCTCCTTCTCTCTTCTCTATTCCTCCACCTTTTCTCCTTCTCCTCCCATTATCCCATCCCCCCCC
>NC_051397.1:37466288-37471288 GCF_015228065.2 Penaeus monodon | reverse complement strand
TTTACCCGTCTTCCTCTTTTCCTTCTTTTTTTTCTTGTTATCATTTTTATCATAGCCCTGAATCAATATATTATTCACAGTTATGCCACATTATGCATGTAAATTAGATATTATATTTTTTGTTTTTTTTTTCTTCTTCTTTTATCCTCTTTGGGGCTTAGTGGGGGGTTGGAAGAGAAGGGAAAGAAACGGGGGGGGGGGGTTGGAATGGGGGAAAGAGCAAGTAACAAAGGGCTTCTGATAAGTTCATTTTGCATTTTATGGGAGGAGGCGCTCGAGAGTGTGAGAGCGAAAGAGGGAAAGGAAGAAAGAGAGAAGAGAGAGATGAAGGTGGAAATTTGAATATAGATGGAAGCGCGCGGGCTGCTGATGACCGAGAAAACAGTGAGGAGAATTTCGATAAAAAGAAGCATAGTAGAAAATAAGAATAAACACAACGAACAGAAAAAAACACATACATACATACAAAGAATGAAAAGAAAAGAAGATACTGTAGTCGAAATAAATGAATAAATAAATAAATAAGAAATAAAATGTGTTCATGGAGATATATGAACAAATTTGCACATCGATGTTCATGTTTACACAATTGGCCGTCCGGACTCTACCCTCACCCTACCTCAACCCTACCCTACTTCTCCCCCGCTTCCTTACCTAAATCCTCTCCTCCCCTACCTTACCCTACCCTGTCCTACCTCTGCTTCCTCTTCCCTTTTCCTCCCCTTCTATACCCCCACCACCCCACGACTACTCTCCCCCTCCCCCCTTTTACTTCTTTGTGACGTAATGGATGTTTACACTCCGTGATATTTGTTTTACTCTTCGCAAGGGACAGATCTCACTGAAAGATTTGAAAATAGGGTGAACATTAATACTTAGGTCGGCAAATGCGCCGAAAATAAATAAGTAAGTAAATAAATAAATGAATAAGTAAAAAAAAAAAAGACTGATAACTACAAAGAAACATAAATATTGAAAGAAAAATGAAGAATAGAAAAACATTATCAGTGATAGCATAAATGGAAACAGTCAATAAAAAAAATAGATAAAAATAAAAAGATGATAAAAACATTACGAACAAGATAAAATCAGTGAATGTAACGACGAGGTATTCCATCAAAAGCAAGGAAATCATAAGCGGCTTTGCGAGGAGCATCCGAAACCTTGTTAGAAAGGAATCAGAATGGATCGAGCGGAATCCGCTGTTTCGGGCGGAATCAGCTGTTTCGAGTGGAATCAGCTGTTTCGAGCGGAATCAGCTGTTTCGAGTGGAATCAGCTGTTTCGAGCGGAATCTGCTGTTTCGAGCGGAATCTGCTGTTTCGAACGGAGTCAGCTGTTTCGAACGGAGTCAGTTGGTCCGAGCGCTGTTTTTTTGTGGAAATTTATATTTAAGTTTGCCTTATAATAAAGACGGTGGTGATAATGATAGAGTTGATGATAAAGATGATGATGATAATGATAACAATAATGATAGTAATGATCAATGAGGGTAATAATGATGGTTAAAACAAATATGATTATGGTATTGATAGTGTCGATGATGGTGATGACGATGATAATGATAATGATGATGATAATGATAATAATAATGATAATAATAACAACAACAACTATGACGATGATGATATTGATAATAATAACAGAAATAATTATAACAACAATAAAAATGATCATCAATGAATAAAAAATCCGTAAAAAGTAACCGCTAAAAATAACGCAGATGCCGTCACTTTAATCCCCTCTCTTCAGCCGAAAGAAAACACACACACGTACATAAACTCTCATCCGGAAGAGATAAACATACATACACCGACTCCCAGGCGCCCACACGGTCAACTCCACGTCACTCCCACGGATCGACAGTGATTTCAAACCGACCGCCCGTATTTTTTTGAAGCCATTTTATAATCCTCTTCAGTTCTTTCGTTTTTTTATTTATTTTTAAATCCTTGTCTCTTTTTTGTCTTTATTTTATTTTATTTTTTCGTTCTCCGCTTGTCTGGCTTTCGTTATCGGGTTGCGAGTTTTGGTCTTGGTTCGCTTTATGTGGTGTTTGTCTGTCTGTTTATCTGTCTGTCTGTCTCTTGTTCTTCTCTCGCTCCTCTCTCCTCTCTCCATTCTCTCTCTTTCTCCAATCTCTCTCTCTCTCTCTCTCTCTCTCTCTCTCTCTCTCTCTCTCTCTCTCTCTCTCTCTCTCTCTCTCTCTCTCTCTCTCTCTCTCTCTCTCTCTCTCTTCCTCCCTACCTATCTATTTGTCTGCATGTATCTATTTTTATTTCTATTTCTTCTTTTTTGACATTTTCTTGGTTTATGCTTCCTCTGTCTCTTCACGCACGCCCTCTAACTCCTCTTTTCTTCCTCTCTTCCTCTTTGCAGCACAGCGTTGGCTTTCCCCTCTTTTCCTCTCTTTTATCCGTATGTTTTCTCCCCTCCTTTCATTTTCTGTACTTATGTCTTATACGTCCTCTTCCTCCTCTCTCTCTCTCTCTTTTTTTCTTTCTTTTCTTTCTCGCTTTCTTTTCTTTCTTTCTCTCTCTGTCCCTATCTGTCTTCCCTTCCCTTTCCTCACTTTATCTCTCTATTCTTCAATCTCACCCCATCCCCCCTCTCTTACCCTCTCCCCTCCCCTTCCCCTCTCCTCTTTTACTACCTTCCCTCTCCCCCGTCCGCCATTTTTTCTATACGCTCTCTTCTCTTCCCCTTCCCCTTTCTCCTTACAAACCTCTTCTCCTCTCCCCTCCCTTCCCCTCTCCTCTCTTCATCCTCAACTCCTATACTCCTCTCCCTTCCCTTCCCTTTCCCTCTCCCATCTCCCATCTCCCATCTCCCCTCCCCCTTCCCTCCTATCCCTTCCCTCCCCTTCCTTCCCCTCCCTCCTCTCTCGATCCTCAACTTCTCCACTCCCCTCCCGTTTGTACTCCACATAAATATCCGTCAGGAGTGGCTCTGCACAGTTTATCCGACATTTACTCCTAATTGTGAACACTTAGCCGCCCCGGGGAGTAGCGCGACCTGGTTCTCTCTTCCACGCGAGTTCGAGACAGTTACCGCCGTGTTCCTTGCTGTGTTGCTTTGCCGGGGTTGTTTGTCGTTTGTCGTTTGTCGAGGAGGGGAGGGGGAGCGGGAGGGGGTTAGGTGGGGGTGGAGGGGGAGGGGGAGGTGAAGGTGAGGGGGAGGTGGGAATGAAAATGGGGGTGGAAGTGGAGGTGGAGTTGGAGATGAAGGTGAGAGGGAGGTGGGAATGAAAGTAGGGGTGGAGGTGGAGGGAGTGGGAAAATGAAGGCTAGAGGAGGGGATGGTGTAAGTGGAATGGGAAGGGGCATGGATGTGGAATTAAAGTGGAAGAGAGAAGGAGAGGCAGAAAGAATGGGTAAAATTGGAGCAGAAGGAATGGATAAGATGGAGGGAGGAGGTGAAAGATGGAGGTATGGGACAGATCAGACGAATGTGGAATGGATATGGCAGGTGGAAGTGGGTGGAGGGAAGGGAGTGCGAGGAATGTGGAAGTAGAATCCCATATGGAGAAAGATGGAAACAATATGTAAAATGCGAATCAAAACGAAAAAAAGAAAGAAAGAAAGAAAAAAAAGAAAAAAGAAAGAAAATTATATATATATATATATATATATATATATATATATATATATATATATATATATATATATATGACGCGAAGAAGATAACACAACAAACAAACAAACAAAAATAAAGCGAATACGGACAAACAGAGATCAAATCAAAAGAACTAATATTTTTCACTCCTTGTTCATGTCCCTGCAACTGAGTTTCCAACATGATGCGTTCTCTCTGACCGCCGTAGTGCCAGCCGTGACGGTGCCTAACTGACTTTCTATGACTTTGCTGTAGGGACTTTCATTCGCTCTCCAGGAAAGTCAGGAGTTGAATAGTTGGCCCTAAATCTGGCTAGATAAGTGCTCGCAGGTCTATGAGAGTTATGCAGTTATACAGCGCACTCACGCATGCGTACATTGCACATGCACGTACAGTTACACGCACGCACGCACGCAGCACGCACGGACACACACACACGGACACGCACACGCACACGCACACACACACAAGGAAATCATTACTTATCGTGTATCCGTGTGTACGAATCCCCTACGTGCAGTTAAACTCTACGGTTAACTCCCGCCATGTTTCATTTCGCCTGATAAAATTATGGAGAGAGCTATTTAAAATTCTTTGCTGTGATATTGACATTCGTAATATGCTCAGGCCTGAAACATAATTTTACGTCTAATTTATTATTCATATGTCTGTTTATATGTTTTAGAGAATCTATGAATGTTGAAATATAAAATAGATGTTGCAAGGATGAATTTTTTTTTTTACTTTTGTATTTATTTATATGATTTACTATAATTGTCTTTCCTTCCTTCTCTTTATCTTCTTATTTTTCATAGTTTTTCTTACTCGCCTGAGTGTTTTTTTTTTGCCTGCGTGAGGTGTATTTTTTTCTTGTTTTCTTCCCAAAACAATTAACTCTGAAAGAAAATGTCGTGGGAAGTTCCTGGGAAGTTTTCTTGGATTTTTCTTCATCTTCTCTGCGGTACCTGAAGTTGTACCGAGAAAAAAAAACGTAGGTTTTATCCCTCCTTCGCTTGATATCCCTGAGAAGGATGTGGAAGATACCATATGGATATTTCTTTCCTGACGAAAACACACGCACACACGTAGGGAAAAACACGCACACACACGTAAGTGGAAACACGCACACTTACACACATGCAAAACGCGCGCACATGCAAACGCAAACACACACACACACACACACACACACACACACACACACACACACACACACACACACACACACACTCAGTAACAATAACAACAACAAAACATCAAATATATATATATATATATATATATATATATATATATATATATATATATATATATATATATATATGTATATATATATTTATGATAATAAAAATAATTAAGACTGATACACATGAACAAAATAGATGC
>NC_051397.1:37438788-37441288 GCF_015228065.2 Penaeus monodon | reverse complement strand
TGTAGTGGAGAGAGTGGAGTGTTGGGGGAGATATGTTAAGATTGGTCATAAAGAGGAGATTCTTTTTTATGAGTGGAGAAAATGTCATAGGGAGGGAATATTATACCCAGTCATTTCGGGGGATATTAGAAATGACAGTGAGCGAAGGAGATAGGAGAGGGGAAGGGGGGAGAGTTGAGGGAGAGTTGAGGGAGAGTTGAGGGAGAGTTAAGGGATAGTTGAGGGAGGAAGAGAAAGGGAGGAAGAGAGAGGGAGGAAGAGAAAGGGAGGAAGAGAAAGGGAGGAAGAGAAAGGGAGGAAGAGAGAGGGAGGAAGAGAGATAGATAGATAGATAGATAGATAGAGAGAGAGAGAGAGAGAGAGAGAGAGAGAGAGAGAGAGAGAGAGAGAGAGAGAGAGAGAGAGAGAGAGAGAGAGAAGAGAGAGAGAGAGAGAGAGAGAGAGGAGAGAGACAGAGAGAAAGAGCGAAAGAGAAGAGATGAGAGAGGCACTGAAAGACATTGAAAAAGAAATGAAACAAAAAAGCAAAAAGCGGAAAGGGGAAAGAGAAATTCAATGAAAACCAACGAGATACAAACCTCGCATAATGAAAATAAAGAACTTAGGGGCGAGGCAAACATCAACTGAAAGAGAGAGAGAGAAAAAAAAAAGAGTGAAAGGGAAAACAGAGAAAGTGTGATCAACTGAAGCCAGCGGAGATGGAACCTTAATCACTTGCCATGAATGTGAAGCTACATATTATTTGAAGCCGGTGCTCTAGAGGGTAAACAAGTGAGGGGGAAGACGAGAAAATAATGAGGGAGGGGAAGAGGGGATTCTGTGAGGGAAGGTCAGGTGAGGAACGTCGGTGAAGTTAGCGTTGGAAGTTAGCTGAAGTTAGAATTGAGGATTGTGAGTGTGATTTGGACAGGCTCATGTGAAGTTTATGTTAGGAAAATGTTGCTTAAATGTTAGGAAATTTTATATACAATGTTCAAGGAAATAATAAAGAGGAAAAGAAGAACAGCAGAAAGTGAGAATGTGATGAAAGTGAGGATTTTTAAAACCTTGAAAGGATATTAAAAGATCTTTTAAGTGATACACAACAATCAAAAGAAGAAATGGAACTGTAAGAAAAAAAACTTTTTTTTGGGGGGGGGTGGGGGTTTGTACTTGTGTTTGTTTATGCAAATATTATATAGCAAAAATAATAGCAGGAAAAATGTAGCCTAGGAAGAGTAGCCATCTTTTGTCAGCTGGAAAGACGCCAAGGCAAATATTTACACGTCGTCTACATACCTGCGCTTTGCAGTCGGTCTCCGGGACAAACACGGAGCTCGAGGCACAGACAACACCGTCTGAATCACCCAAGGAAGCAGCTCTCCTCTTCCCGGGGGTAGTGAAACACGGAGAACAGAATACGTAGATTTTTGTCGTGTTCACTTTCCGTTTTTAAACTTCTAAAGGAGGTTGAATTACCCGAGTCGATGATGTTGAAGATGGCAATGCTGAATAGCGATGGTTCGTGATGATTATGATGGGGATATTCTTGGTGATGATAAGGCGGCGGATGTGTCAGCAATGATAGCATGATAACGGTGAGATTGTCGATGATGTTAATGATCATCATTAAAATGAAGAAGATGATTGTCCTGGGGTTATTTGAATAATTAAGATGAGGAAATGAGCTTAACCCAAAGCCTTTAAGGGATCTGCAAGTGCAAGTGTGTGTATGTGTGTGTGTGTGTGTTTGTGTGTGTGTGTGTGTGGTGTGTGTGTGTGTGTGTGTGTGTGTGTGTGTGGTGTGTGTGTGTGTGTGTGTGTGTGTGTGGTGTGTGTGTGTGTGTGTGTGTGTGTGCGTGTGTGTGTGTGTGTGTGTGTGTGTATGTGGTTGCTTGTGTTTGTGTGTGTGTGTGTGTGTGTGTGTGTTTGTGTTTATGTGTGTGTGTATGTGTGTATTTGTGTGCGTGCGTGCGTGCGCGTGTGGGCTTGCAAATGGGAGCGAGGAAGGAGTCGAGATCGTGGCCTTCCATTACCCGGGAGGCTTTGTAAACAGAGGTCATTAAGAACCCCCATTCCCCTCCCCTCCCCTCCCCTCTCTTATCTTCAGTTCGTCTTTAATCATTATCAGCGTAATCCTCTTCGTTTCCTTTGCTCTGATCTCACTTTTTTATGTATATTTATCCCAAAATCCATTTTTTTATTTCCTTTCTCCTCTCTCTGTTTTCCTCCCCCCCCCCTCTCTCTGTCTCTCTCTCTCTCTCTCTCTCTCTCTCTCTCTCTCTCTCTCTCTCTCTCTCTCTCTCTCTCTCTCTCTCTCTCTCTCTCTCTCTCTCTCTCTCTCTCTCTCTCTCCTCACCCACTCCCTTTTTCCTCCTCCCTTCCCCTATCTTTTCCTCTCTCTCTCCTCTCGCGTTCCTTTCTCTCCACCCTTTACATATATTTTTTTTATTCTCTTTTTTTTTTCCTTTTCCTTTTTAGTTGCCTAGCGTTTTTGATTTCTATTTGAAATGAATCAATG
>NC_051397.1:37434529-37437029 GCF_015228065.2 Penaeus monodon | reverse complement strand
ATGATGATAATAGTAATAGTGATAATGGTATAATGATAGTAATGATATTAATGATAATGATGATAATAATAATTTTATTAATAATGATTAATGGTAATAATAATAAACATAATGATAATCATAATAGTAATATTAATAATAATATTATTAATAATAATAATAGTAATAATAATAATAATAATAATAATAATAATAATAATAATAATAATAATAATAATGATAATAATAATAATGATAATAATAATAATAATAATAATAATAACAATGAATAACAAGAGCATAAAATAAGTTCGGATAATTAATTAATCATAATATATGAATGAAAAATGTAAAATCTGTTTCAGGTGCGCCTCCCTGTATTTCCTTTGATCGATTGTCATGGCTTTCGTGTGTGCGTGGGTGTGGGGGGGTGGGGGGTGGCTGGGGGGTAGAGGGTATTTTCGCAATTAGCTGAATTTTGGTTCCTTTCGGATTTCTTGCTAATTATTCCTTTTTAAATATTTGTATCTGTTTTGGAGTATTTTGTGTACGTATGGAGGAAAATCACATACATAGAGGTACACATTCTCACAGACATACTCAGACACGCACACACACGCGCTAATACCTGTTCCCATACACACTTACACTCATACCCACACCTATCCACATACCCACACCCACACCTACCCTTATACCCACATCTATTCACATACCCACACCCACACCTACCCTCATACCCACACCTATCCACATACCACATCTATCCACGCCCACCCGCGTACCCACACCTACCCGCATACCCATACATATCCACCAACTCTAAGCCACACATACCCACAGCCACCCACGTACCTACAATCACCCACTCTAACCCACACATACCCACCCACGTACCCCCACATACCCACCCACACCCGCGTACCCACCCCACCCAAACCCAACATACCCACCCACGTACCCCCACACCCACCCCACACCCACCCAGATACCCACACATACCCACCCACGTACCCCCACATACCCACCCCACCCACACCCGCATCCACACAAAGCCTGAAATACATCTTTATTCACTCTTTGGTCGCTTTACGCCCTTCTTGCCCTGTCCTCGCCGAGCTCTCCCCTTCACCTCAGTCTCTCGGCATCACGTCTGTCTTTTGTCCTTTTCTCATCCCCCTTTTTATCGCTGTTCCCCTTCTCTTCCCTCTTTCGCTCCCTCTTTCCTCCTTCTCTTCGTTTCGCCTTTTTTTTTTGTATTTGGAGATCCGTTTGTTGTGTGAACTTGGGGTGTTTGTTTTGATTTGTTCTGTTTTGTTTTCTCATTTCGGTTGTTTGTTTTTTGTTTGTTTGTTATCTCTCTCTTTCTCCTTTTTTTCTCTCTTTCTCTCTATCTCTCTCTCTCTTCTTTTTTTCCCTCTCTTTCTGTTCATCTCTCTCTCTCTCTCTCTCTCTCTCTCTCTCTCTCTCTCTCTCTCTCTCTCTCTCTCTCCTCTCTCTCTCTCTTCTATCTCTCTCTCTCTCTCTCTCTCTCTCTCTCTCTCATCTCTTCTCTCTCTCTTCTCTCTCCTCCCTCTCCTCCTTTCCTCTCTCCTCCCTCCCTACTCTCTCCCTCCCTCCCTCCCTCTCTTCTTCCCTCCTCCTACTCCTCCCTCCTCCCTCCTCCTACCCCCCCTGTCTTTCTCTCTCTCTCTCTTTCTTTCTCTCTCTCTCTCTCTCTCTCTCTCTCTCTCTCTCTCTCTCCTCTCTCTCTCTCTCTCTCATCTCTCCCATCCACTCTCACTCCTCTCTCTCACACACACTCTCTCTCTCTCTCTCACCCTTACGTTCCCTCTGCCTCTGCTCTTGCGAATGTTCCCTGTCACATATTTATTTGATTCTGTTCGCTTTTGCCAGCCGCCTCAACGTTAGCTACAGCTCTCGAGGTATATTTCCAATTTTCCTTTCATTTGGATGCACATTTCTCTCTTTTTCTCTCTCTCTTTTTATGTATAAATCGTTTTTTTCTACTCTCTCCGTGTGTAAACGAATCTGTATTTTTATTCTCTTTGTCTATGTGTAAATATCTTGCATTCATTCCTATTCTCTCTTTCTGTCTGTTTGCATATCTCCTTTTCTATCTCCCTCCCTTACTCTCTGACTCTCTCTCTCTCTCTCTCTCTCTCTCTCTCTCTCTCTCTCTCTCTCTCTCTCTCTCTCTCTCTCTCTCTCTCTCTCTCTCTCTCTCAACCACCACACACACACACACCTACCACACACACACCACACACACACACACACAACACACACACACACACACACACACACACACACACACACACACACACACACACACACACACACACACACGCACACGCACAAAATATCCATACATCACGGCAACTATCTTTCTCCTCTCTCTTCTCTCTGGGTTTGACGTCACTCCGTGTTTTTAAGGATAAGCTTACCTAATGCTTGTGTTTACAGTTACATAAGCGCAGTGCAGTCATATGTGTGTGAGATAGAGAGGAAGCTGGAGAGG
>NC_051397.1:37409529-37429529 GCF_015228065.2 Penaeus monodon | reverse complement strand
TAATGAAAAAGTCACGGTGGCAACGATATTGCTACAACTTTTGACTATGATTATTTTTATTGGTCTTTGCAGTATTGCTGGAAGTTTAGAGAATTATGAAAATGACTGATGATTATTTTATAGAATTCTTCATGGCAGATTTGATAATTAGTGATGCTGATGAATAG
This sequence comes from Penaeus monodon, assembly GCF_015228065.2. NCBI lineage: Eukaryota > Metazoa > Arthropoda > Malacostraca > Decapoda > Penaeidae > Penaeus > Penaeus monodon. The sequence continues at coordinate 37,429,362 of NC_051397.1, read as the reverse complement.
AGTTCATGAGAATAATTGTTATGATGACGTTTTAGTAAGAAAGAGAAGAAGAAGAAGAAAGGAAGAAGAAGAAGTAAGAAGAAGAAGAAGAAGAAAGAAGAAAGAAGAATAAAAAGAAGAAGAAATAGAAGTGACAGACATCCCAAAAAAATCTTAACGAATATTATAACAAAGAAGAGAAAACGAGAACAAGAAAATAAACAACATAAACACTGGACCCCCCAAAAAACAAAGAATGAAAGCAACGTAAAGAAAACTGGTCTCGTAAACACACTCCAGACACGCCCACTCCGGGGTAGTTTGGGGGGGATATAGGGGTCAGGGGGTGGGGCAGGGGGTGTGGGTAGGTGGGGGTAGGGGGGTCAGGGTGTATGTGGTTGGGGGGGATGGGACGGGATTAGTGTGTGGGGTGGGGGTGAAGATTTGGGAGGGAGTGAGTGTGTGGGAAGGAGGGGGTGTCAGGGGGTGGGGGTTAACTTGTAATATTCATTTATCAAGACTTTTGTTGTTTGTTTGTTTGTGTTATTTTCATGTACGTCTCTTTCTCTTTGTGTGGTTATTTATTTTTTTGTTTATTTCTTTTTTTCTATTTCTTTTTTTTTTCTTTTTTTTCTTCTCTTCTCTTCTTTTCGCATTTATCTGATATTTGTATTTTCTTTATATTATTTTTTTTATCTCACCTCCTCCTCGTCTTCCTACTCCTTCTCCTTCTTCCCTCTTCCTCCTTCTTCTTCTCGTCTGCTTCCTCCTCCTCCTCCTCCTCCTCCCCCTCCTCCTCCTCCTCCTCCTCCTCCTCCTCCTCCTCCTCCTCCTCCTCCTCCCCCCTCCTCCCCCTCCTCCCCCCTCCCCCCCTCCCCCTCCCCCAAGACAAGGAGAGGAGAAGGGTGAGGCGTAGTGTTAGTACAGGCCATAAGAGTCATTTCGCGGCTCGCTTAAGTGCAATTTCCACCCTGATTAGCGGCGAGAACCCCTCGACCGAAGATGTTGTAGCGAGGTGGAAGGAGAGCTAAGGATGGGCGTGAGTGTGACGGGAGGGGTCAACTTGGGTCACTTCGAAGGCGATAATCTTGCTCTTTGCCTGACTTAGTGTAAGTAGGGGAGTGAGTGTAAGTAGGGGAGTGAGTGTAAGTAGGGGAGTGAGTGTAAGTAGGTGAGTGAGTGTAAGTAGGGGAGTGAGTGTAAGTAGGGGAGTGAGTGTAAGTAGGGAGTGAGTGTAGTAGGGAGCGAGTGTAAGTAGGTGAGTGAGTGTAAGTAGGTGAGTGAGTGTAAGTAGGGGAGTGAGTGTAAGTAGGTGAGTGAGTGTAAGTAGGGGAGTGAGTGTAAGTAGGTGAGCGAGTGTAAGTAGGGGAGTGAGTGGGTGTAAGTTGGTGAGTGGGTGAGTGGGTTTAAAGAGGTTAGTGAGTTTAAGTAGATGAGTGAGTGTAAGTAGGAGTGAATCAGAGCTAGGTGAGTGAGTGTGAGTGTGAGTAGGTGAGTGAATCAGAGCGTGTGCGTAGGTGAGTGAGTCTGAATGTAAGTAGATGAGTGAGTGAGTTTAAGTTGGTGAGTGAGTGAGTGGGTTTAAAGAGGTTAGTGAGCAGATGAGAGAGTGTAAGTATGTGAGTGTGCGAATATGTATTTTCTATGTACCTAACTGCTTTAATGTGTGAGAAAAAAAAAAACAGCAACTAAGTTCAGGCTTGTCCCGTTTAATGTATTTGAATTATCATATTACATTTTTAAATTAATGTGTATATTTTTGGGGACAACGTTATTCGGGAGATCGTTCCATTCTTCAATAATTCTGTTTGAAGAAATTTTTTTAAAGATTATTATCTCCTCTTTTTACTTGCATTTGTTGTTATTCTTGTGTTCAAAACCATAAGATCATCTTTATTTAAATTCACTCCTTCTGTAACATAGTTCTGTGTGTGTGTGTGTGTGTGTGTGTGTGTGTGTGTGTGTGTGTGTGTGTGTGTGTGTGTGTGTGTGTGTGTGTGTGTGTTTGTGTGTGTGTGTGTTTGTGTGTGTGCTTGTGTGTGTGTGTGTTTGTAAGATCAGTTAATGGTTTACGAGTTTCAAGAGACTGCATTAGGCTGAGGATCGAAAATTCAATCAATACAACCGTCTCAAAGAATGAATGAAATCGTGCGCGAAAGATGGCGTGTGAAAACCTTAGAGTTTACACAGCGTATCTCCTTTGTGATTACAAACAGAAGTAATAATGTGGTCGAATGTACTCTGCCATTGAAATGAAAGAAAAATTTGGTTTTATAGTATGTACGTGTGCCTATATATGTATATATATATATAAATATATATTATATATTATATATATCTATATATCTATATCTATCTATATATATACATACATACATACATACACATACAAATATAGATAGATAGCTAGATTGATATATATACATATATACATATATGTATATACACATACGTATGTCTATTATCTATCTTTATATATATATATATATATATATATATATATATATATATATATATATATATATATATATATATATATATATATATATATATATATACTATATATATCTATATCTATATCTATATATCTATATATCTATCTATCTATATATATATATATATATATATATATATATATATATATATATATATATATATATATATATATATAGACACACACATATCTGTATGCGTGTGTTTGAATGTTAGACTAACTTTTTTATGAATTGAATTATGAAACTGCCTGGGATGTAGATCTAAAAGGAAATCCCTTTAATCAAGACTCGATTATAAATTGCTCAGGCGCCGCGTGTGAAAGTGGCGGCTGAGGCCCGGAGACTTTACCGAGAAAAGCTCCTATGTTATTAAGCGCAAAGTGACTATGTTCGGGAATACGTATATCCGTAATTGTGTGTGTGTGTGTGTGTGTGTGTGTGTGTGTGTGTGTGTGTGTGTGTGTGTGTGTGTGTGTGTGTGTGTGTGTGTGTGTGTGTGTGTGTGTGTGTGTGTGTGTGTGTGTGTGTGTGTGTGTGTGTGTGTGCGCGTGTGTGTGTGTGTTTATTTATTTATTTATATACACATTTACATACGTTTGCGTATTTGTGTGTGTTTGTGTGTTTGTTTGTTTGTATGTATATATGTATGTATGTATAGTATGTGTGTATGTTTATGTATTTTGTAATGTATGGTATACGCATAAATACACACATACAAAGATAAACATATGCATACAGGGATGTCTGGAAGCACGTCTGTAGTATAAAAGCAGGCCGTCGGTTGAAGAAGCTAAGGAAACCAGGTCTGTAAAGCGGCCAAGTTTGAAGTGATGTTCAGATATTTATATTTTCTCGCAAGTTGAAGTTGAAGTTGAAGTTTTTTTACGTTTGTATTTCGAAAGTATTGAATATCAATCATCTGGATTTTTTTTTTTTCTAGGAATTTGATTTTTGTTTTAAGATGGAAATCGGATGATTGGTTTATTCATCAATGTTAGAAGTGGTTTTCACGTATTTTTTTTCCTTTTGGTTATGAAATAGATTTTTTTTCTTTTATATTGTATCCTTTCTTTTCAATTTCCTTTTGTCTGAACGTTTCGCTGCGAAGATCTCTCCAGTCTATCGAACTCTTCTTGTCTGAGCTATGTCGGGAAGACTGCTCCCCCCCCACTTACCCCCACCTTCCCTTTCCCCCACCTACATTTCCTCCCCCCCCCCCCCACCTCCACATCTTTCCTCATCTCCTCTTCTCTACCTTTCCCCCATCTTCTCCCACAAACCATTCCTCTCCCTCCTCTTCCCTTCCCTCCTTCTCCTCCTCCCCCTCGCCTTACCACATCACTTGCTCTCCTCCCCCCTCCATCTCCCCTCCCTCCCCACCTATACATAATTTCCTCCCTCTCCTCTTCCTCCGACGCCCCCCTCCCTTCTCCTCCCCCTTTCTCCGACGTCTTCCCCCCCTCATCCCCCCATTTACCCCCATCTCCCCAGTCACCCCCCCCCGTCCCACCCATCACCTCCACCTACTGTTGACTCCCTCTCCTCCCCCCTACGCCCACCCTCACGCCCGTGCACGACCAGACGCCTTATTGGCTCTCGAGGGCGTAAAGGCGAGCATGTTTCTGGAGGTTATTTGAGGAGCTGGAGAGGTCTAGTGTTTACATACTTTTTTTTCCATTTTTTCCTTACTATGTTTCTTTTATTTTTTAATGATCCGGTGTGATGGGAGTTTGATTGATGTTTGAGTGTGATGGAAAGTCTTTATTATTATTGTCATTATTAATTTTTAGTAGAGAGTATTGTTTTCTATTTTTTTCTTATCTTCTTAGTCTTCTCTCTTCTCCGTACTTCTTCGAAATATTTATTATTCCGGACCAGCATTAATCTATCAACCTAGTTAGTAATGCCCACGTCTGTTACTACCCCCCCCCCCTTCATCCGCCTCCTCTCCCCATCTCCTCTATTCCTTCCTCCCTCTTCACCCATCCCTTCATCTCCCACCTCCCCAATTCCCTCTCTCCTTCAATTACCCCATCCCCCTGCCTCCTCTTCCCCCCCCCCCTTTCGACCACCCTATCCTCCACCTCCCCTTTTCTCCTCCCCCCTTTCACCTACCCCATCTCCCCTATTCCCTTCCCCCTCTTCATCCACCCCATCATCTACCCCATCTCCCCACCTCTCCTACTGCCCCTCCCCAACCCCCGCCCTCCACCCCCACAGCCCTTAGACACGCACTCTCCCCTCGTCTGAATAAAACAGCTCATTTTATCCACCCCATCGGAAAAAGCCTTGAGATCGCCTCCAGCCAACCAAGAAGTTACGAGCTCGGAGGTGGTGTGGAGAGCAGATGGTGGTGGCGTGGGTTCGTCTGTTCCCTGGCCACCATCTGTCTGTAGGGAACCATCTGGCGTGGCGTTATTATGGAAATGAGACGGTATTGAGATCAGGTCAGATCAAGGTCACACTCGGATCGTGTTTGAATACTAAGATTTTTTTCTTTTCTTCTTTTTTTTCTCTTTTTTGTTCGTCTGTGTATGTGTGTGTTTTTTTTTATTTTCTCGAAATGCTTTTGATTTTTATTGTTTTTTTTAGCTGTTGTTATATTTAATGTCATCGATGTTTATATTTTGTTACATATATGAAAGTACAACCATTATTTGTTTAAAGTTCTTGATATTACGTATTAAAACCAATGTATGTTACCAATAAATAATTTTTTGAACATGTAATGATTCTTTTAGATTGATTTCTGGAAGTATTGAGTTAACATATCTAATATTTTGCTTTCTTATTATCAGGTGAGTCGTGCCTGACGATGAACAGTGGCTGCAGTCTGACTTTTGGGTAAGAAAAAAACAAAATCAGGAAAGGTTTACGTTGTCTTAAGATGATGGGATTAACGGGGATGGAGAATTGAAATGTGTATAGGGGAATCGAGGGAGAGACAGAAGGAATCTGGTTGGAGAAGTTTATTGAGACGGGAGCTTGACATCTAAAAAGGATGAAGTAATACAGGGTATATTCACTCTCTTGTAGGGAGTGAGGGGAATAGAGAGAGGGAGAGGGTGAGGGAAGGGGAGAGAGAAGGGGGGAGAGGGAGAGTAAAGGGGAGGGAAAGATATAGTATGGGAGAATGGGAAGGAAAAAGAGAGAGAGGGAGAGAGAGAGAGAGAGAGAGAAGATAATGGAGAAAAGAAAGAGACAGACAGACGGACGGACGGACAGACAGACAGACAGACAGACAGACGGACAGACACACAGACACACAGACAGACAGACAGACAGACAGACAGACAGACAGACAGACAGACAGACAGACAGACAGACAGACACCCCAGCGCAGAGAGAGCAATAGAAAACCCGAAACCTCCGCCACTCACTTGACGGTCGACGCACGCACCGTTCATACCCCCCTTGAGAGTCACCTCCCCCCCCACCCCCACGTCTTGGCTCTAAGTCTAAGTTGAGGAGGGGGTGGGGGAAGAGGGGGGGAGGTGGAGGTGGAGGTGGAGGTGGGGGTGGGGTGGAGGTGGAGGTGGGGTGATGGTGGAGGTGATGGTGGAGATGGAGGTGGAGGTGGGGAGGAGGAGGGGATGTTCGAAAGTGGGGGAGGGGGGTAATGAGGTTGTTGTGGTAGTGGTGTAGGTGGTGGTGTTGGGGATGGAAGTGGTGGTGGAGAGGTGGAGGTAGAGGTGGAGGCGGAGGCGAGATGATAAGTAAAGATCTAAACCCACACGTTACCCACCCAACCCATCTAAACTAACCCACCCCAAACCCACCCACTTAACCACGCCCCCCCACCCCTTTGACCCCCCCCTCACTTAACAAGATACACACGAACACTTTAAGATTTCAGATGCAGGTGTGTTGGGAAAAGTCGTTTCTCACCTGTCGAAGCGAGCGGCCAGATTTTAAGAGTAATTGACTGGAAATCTCTTAAGAAAATGGCCTCGTGCTTTTTTTGTTTTGTTTTTTTTTCTTTTCCTACTCCTCGTCCTCGTTCTCGTCCTCCACGTCCTCCTCCTTCTCCTCCTCCTCGTCCTCCTCCTCCTCCTCCTCCTCCTCCTCCTCCTCCTCCTCCTCCTCCTCCTCCTCCTCCTCCTCCTCCTCCTCCTCCTCCTCCTTCACGTCGTCCTCTCTTCTTCACACCATACCCCCAACCCACCCCACTCCTCTTCCTCTCCTCTTCCTTCACCTCACACACACACCACCACTTTACCACATCACTTAAAATCTCCACCCTCAACACGCCAATCACAGCCACACCTACCACACCACCACACCATCCTCCACACCACCTCCCCTCCCCTCCTCCTACCCTCTCCTCCTCCCACCTCCCCCCCCTCCTCCTCCCCTCCCTCCTCTTCCTCTTCCTCCTCCACCTCCCCTCCTCCTTACTCCACCACACCACCACCACCCCACCACCACCTCCACCCCCCTCCACCTCCTCACCTCCTCCTCCACCTCCTCCACCACCACCACCACCACCACCACCACCACCACCACCACCACCACCACCACCTCCTCCTCCTCCTCCCCTCCACCTCCTCCTCCACCTCCACCACCACCACCACCACCACCACCCCACCACCACCACCACCACCACACCACCACTACCACCACCCACCCCCCTCCACCCCACCTCCACCTCCACCTCCACCTCCACCTCCACCACCACCACCTCCACCACCACCACCACCACCACCACCACACTCCTCCTCCTCCACCTCCACTCTCCCCTCCACCTCCACCACCACCCCCCTCCACCACCACCACCACCACCACCACCACCACCTCCTCCTCCACCTCCTCCTCCACCTCCACCTCCTCCTCCTCCAAACCGGCGTCACGGGGCTCTTGGATCTCGGGTCGAAGGAAAAGCACTTTGTCTTAAGCACAATGGCCTCTCGTTCGCCATCTTAAAGACAGCGTAAATATCCGGAAAGATTGATCAGACATTTTTTTTTTTTTTATCCCTTCGTTCACTTACCGGAGTTCTTCGGTGGATATTTATCCTTTTCTCTCTTTCTTGATTTATTCGTTTTTTTCCTTCCTTCGCTGACATTATTTTTTTTTATGAAAATTTCTTTCTTGGTCAGATTTATATATTTATACTTTACGTAACTTTTCTCTTTTGATTTTAAACTTGATTGATGTATTTGGGTTGTGAATATCTCTTTCTTGCTCATTATTTTGTATCATTATTGATATTATTATTATTATTGTTTTTTTTTTTTTTTTTTTTTTTTTTTTTTTTTTTTTTTTTTTTTTTTTTACTCCTAAGCTCACTTTTCGTAACTTTTCGTTGTTAATTTGAACTTTATTGATGTATTTAGTTTGTGAATATACTCTTTCTTCGCTTTCTTTTTTATTTCTTCTTCTTCTTCTTCCTCTTTTTCTTCTTCCTATTTTCTTTCTTCTTCTTTCTCTTTTTCTTCTTCATCCTCTTTTTCTTCTACTTCTTCCTTTTCTTCTAACTCTTCTTCTTTTTTCTTCTTCTTTTTCTTCTTCTTCTTCATCTTTTTCTACTTCTTGTTTTGGTGTTTATTATACCATATGTTTCTGGGTTTCTAAAATGATGTAATTCGGCAAAACAATATTCACATACTCTTAAAAAGTCACACTTATTATCATTCTCTTACTCACACTTGGTACTCACTCTCACTCACTCACTCATATTAATTCACTGTCACGCTCAAACAATCACGGCCGCTCATACTCACCCTTACCTTATTTTCACCCTCACCCACATAATAACACTCACCTTCACCCTTACCCTTATATTCATCCTCAAATTCACCCTTACACTTACTCACACCTCCTAACCCTTCACCCTCACACGAACACAAACGCTAATCCTCTCCCTGACTCTTCACCCTCACCCTCACCCTCCCTTTCCCCCTCCCCCTTCACCCTCTCCTTCCTCCTTACCCTCACCCTCACCCTTCACCCTCTCCCTCCCTCTTACCCTCACCCTCACCCTACCCTCACCCTCCCTCCCACCCTCACCCTCACCCTTCACGCCCTCACCCTCCCTCCCCAATCCTCCTTTGGCCATATGTTCTATATTGTTATTCCCAAGCGAACAGCAAGATATTTATTGTTCCTTTGTTCAACCAGCCCTTTCTTTGTTCTCCATTTTGTTCAGCACAATTTGTTCAGTACAATGCATGGCTGTGTGCAGTTCAGCACTGATTTTGTGGGTGTTTGTCTGTGTTTGTTTGTTTGTTTGTGTGTATGTTTATTTTATGACTGTGGTTATTCGTTTCTCTGTGTTTTTTTTATGTCGTTATCTTGTTCTGTGTCTTTTTCGTCTTTGTCTGTTTTCTTTCTTTATTGTTCGTTCCCCTCTGTCTCTGTCTCTCTCTCTCTCTCTCTCTTCTCTTTCTCTCTTCTCTTTCTCTCTTCTCTTTCTCTCTTCTCTCTCTCTCTTCTCTCTCTCTCTCTCTCTCTCTCTCTCTCTCTCTCTCTCTCTCTCTCTCTCTCTCTCTCTCTCTCTCTCTCTCTCTCTCTCTCTCTCTCTCTCTCTCTCTCTCTCTCTTTCTCTCTCTCTTCTAACACCTCTGTTTCGTTCTGGCTATTGCTCCTTATTGTTATATCCTCTTTTTATCTTTTTCGTATTTTCCCCGCTCCTCTATTTTTTTTTTTTTTTCATTTCCGAAGATCCGTTATTCCTCGTTTCATTGTCCAGTCATCTCACTCTCGCTTCACGTCGCTTTTGAATCATCTCACGTTTCGCGGGCTTTTTATCTCGCGTTCCAGGCCCCTTCGCTTCAACATTTTCGTTCCATTATAGTGACGTTATAGTTTGTGTTGCCGTCGTCCATTTCTCTCCTGAGGCGGCCGTCGGTAGGTGTTTCGTTCCGTCGGTTCTTGGTTCCGTGGTTCCGTCGTTCCCTGTAACATTTTTTTTTGTGTGTGTGTGTGTTGTTTCTCGTTCCGTGGTTCCCTGTTCCACTTCCCGGCCTTCTGTGCAGTTTTCTCTTTCCATGTTTCCCCCGTTCCAGATCTCTGTTTTTTGTGGGTTTCATACCATTTCGTTGTTTCTCGTTCCTTGGTTCCCCGTTCCACATTTTTTTTTTTTATAAATCAAACTCTTTCCATCCCGTCGTCTCTCGTCCAGGTCCCCCGTTCTGTATTTTAGTGCATTCCCCCTCCCCCCCCCCCCAATTCATGGTCTCTCGTTCCATGGTTCCCTGTCCAACATCTCTGCTTTTCGCGCTCGTGTTTCCATTCCGCCGTTTCCTCGTTCAGCGTGTTTATTCCCTCGTACCCAATCCTTATTCCGTCGTCAGTGCCATTCTCGCCTCCCGCGCGCACGGTTCTCCAACGTGTTTGCTGTTTACGGTCTGCTCCCCTCCTCTCTCTCTCTCTCTCTCTCTCTCTCTCTCTCTCTCTCTCTCTCCTCTCTCTCCTCCTCTCCTTCTCCTTCCTCCTTCCTCCTCTCCTTCTCCTCTCCTCTCCTCCTCTCCTCCTCCTCTCCTCCTCCTCCTCTCCTCCTCTCCTCCTCCTTATCTCTTCTCTCCTCTCTCTCTCCTCTCTCTCTCTCTCTTCTCTCTCTCTTCTTCTCTTTCTATCGCTCTCTCTCCTCTTTCTCCTCCTCCTCCTCACTCCTTCCTTCCTCTCCCTTCCTCCCCTCTCCTCCTCTACCACCTCCTATCCCTCTCTCTCCTCCACCTCCCATCCCTCCTCTCCTCTCCTCCCCTCCCTCTCTCTCTCTCCCTCTCCCTCCCTCTCTCTCCCTCCTTCTCTCTCCCACTCTCCCTCCCTCCCCTCCCTCTCCTCTCTACCACTCCCTCCACTCCTCCCTCTCCTCCCCTCTCTACCTCCCTCTCCCCCTCCCCTCCCTCCCCCCCTCCCTCTCCCTCCCTCTCCTCTCTCACTCACCCAAACACACACCCTCGCACCGCTCTCCCCCCCCCCATTCCCGAGTCCTGTCGCATACTACCCATGCCGGTTCAACGCTAATATCGCTCCCATAAAGCTGATTTATAAAAGGAACGCTTATTACAGCTTTACCGCCAATATCAAGCCTGGTCGACCCCGCTAACTGGGACGTCAAGGCTTTGCTATTTCTCATTTCTTATTGTTTCTTATATTCTTTCTCCTCCCTTACTGCTTTTTCTTTTCTTTTTTTATTGCGAATTCTCTCTTTTTTTTCCTTTGTTCTTTTCTCCATTTCATTTCTTTTTCTTCTCCTTCTCCTCCATTTTTCTTTCCTCTTTCTTTCTCTCTCTCTATTTCTTCTCCTCTCTCTTCTTTTCTCCTTCTTCTCACCTCTCTCTCTTCTTTTCTCCTTTCATTCCCATCCTTTTCGTTTCCTGATAGAAAGATATCCTCCCCATCCTCTCCCTCTCCCTCCTTCCCTCCCTTCCTCCTCCCTCCCTCCCTCCCTTCCCGTTATCCCTCCTTCCCTTCCTCCCTCCCTCCCTCGACCCCTCCCTCCCTTCCTCTCATCTTTCCTTTCCACCCTTTTCCTACCTTAATAAAAGAATCTTCCCCTCCCCCTCACTCTTCCCCTTCCCCTTCCCTTCCCCTTCCCCTTCCCCTTCCCCTTCCCCTTCCCCTTCCCCATCCTCAAACCCCCATCTTCTCCCCCATCCTTTCTCTCCCTATCCTGCAGAAGGATTCCCCCCCCCCATCCTCCCAGCTAGACTCCCATCTGTTATATCTTTGTAATAGAACCTTTTTTTTTTAACTTTTTAAAATTAAATTAAATCAGTTGATTAATTAATGTTTTATTTATTTATCATTTTTTTAGAAACAGATCATGAAAATATAGACACGATTGCAATTGTCTCGATAGTTTACTGTGTATGTAAATTCTCGTAGATTAAACGAATAAATAGATAAAATAGAATAAATTCCCACAAACCCCCCTCCCTCCCTCCCTCCCTCCCTCCCTCCCTCCCTCCCTCCTCGTCCTTTACCCCTCCCCCCTCCACCCCCGCCCCGCTCCGGATGACCAATTCATTGATAGTATTTGATCGTTAATTTAATGTTGTTGTTGTTCAGAAGTCTATTGATTTAGGCGTGGGGGGTGGGGGGGGTAAGTGGGGGGGGGCTGCTGGACGTTCGAAATATTCCATTATTTACGGCAATAGAATTGTGTAATTTAGTTTTGTGTGAATGTGTGAATTTAATGTCCGCTTGTATGGACAGCAGCGCGCATCGAGTATATTTTTGTGTTCAGTTATCTGCTTTTCTGCCTGTCTATTTGTGGAGAGGAGAGAGGAGAGAGGGATGTGTGAAGGGATAAAGGAGAGGAATGGGAAATGAGGAAAAATAAGAGGAGAGGAGAGGGGAAAAAGGAAGAGGAGGAGGAGGAGGAGGAGGAGGAGGAGAGGAGGATAGAGAATAGAATATATATTTATGTTCGGCAAATATGCATATGTCTACGTACATGTACAAACAATACATTTCTCTTTTAAACATACCGTTTTCTTTTTATAGTATGAAATATGAAACGAAAGTCCCTATTTACTAAATATGACTGCCATCACAGGAGTATTAAGCCAAAACGAACGTCATTTAAATGTTTATAAAGTTGCCTCAGTTCACCGGCGACTTATCCAAAAGCACTAAGGATCATGTCAGCTGACGTGTGACTTATTCATGTGTTAGGGAAAAGGCTTTTAAAGCACGTGTGGATCCCATCGCCAAAGTCGGGTCGTTTGCCTGAGTTTGCGTTCGGGGTTGTTTGTGCGTGTGTGTGTGTGTTTTACGTTTGGAGAGGTTCGTTTGAATGTGTTTTTGCGTGTGAGTTGTTTGTTTTTTGGGTGTATTTTTTTTTTCTTGTGGATTTATTTTCTTTCTGTATAGTTCTTTGTTTTTGAGTGTGATGATGTTTGTTTTTGCGTGTGAGGTTGTTTGTTTTTGCGTGTGGTATTGTGTAGTTTGTGAGGACTTGTTTCTGCATGTGAGTTTTTTTGCGTGTGGGTTGTTTGTCTTTGCGTTTAGAATTGTTTGTGTTTGTATGTTTTCGCCTGTGATGTTTGTTTCTGTGTTTCTTGTGTTTGGGATGCTTGTATTTGTGAGTTTTTGCGTGTGGCCTTGTTTGTATTTGTGTTGTTGCTGTATGTCACCCCTTTCCCCTCCTCCTTCACACATATATCTCCTTCTCCCCCCCTCTCCTCCTCCCTCTCCCCGTCTCCTTCCCTTTCGCACTCTTCCTCCCCCTCCCCCTACACACCTGCATCTGTCACCTCCTCCCCCCCCCCTTCCCCTTTGGAACAGGTGAGAATTAGCATAATTTCCCCAAAGGTGTAACTGCCCCGCTGGGACTTGACCTGCTCTGGGTTTCCCCCATCACTCATCCGGGTAATTTTAAAGAAAAAAAAAGGAAAAAATCGCGGGTAAAAGTGGGTTTTGTCAGCAGCTTAAATAAAAGGAGGGAGGAGAGGGAAGGGAGAGGGGGAGGGAAGGGGAGGGGAAAGAGGGGGAGGGGAGGGAAAGAGGGGAGGGGAGGGAAAGGGGAAGGAAAGGGGGAGGAGAGGGGAGGGAAGATGAGAATGGGAAGGAGAGGGGGAGAGGAAGGAGAATGGGGGGGGGAAAGAGGGGGGGAAAGGAGAGGGGGTAAGGGAACATAGGGGAGGGAAAGAAGGAGAGGAAGGGAGGAGGGTTACCTGCGTGTAATTTTATTCAGATTACACACATATTAAGAGAGGAAAGCGGGGAAGAGAGAAGGGAGGGAGTGTGGAGTTTGTGTGGGGAGGGGGGGGGGAGTGGAGGGAAGTAGGAGAATGGAAAATTACGGGAGAAAATTAGGGGGAAAAGTGGAAGGAGCAGAGGAAGAAGGCAAATGGATGGAGAAAAAGAATGGAGGAAGAGGCAGAAGGGGCGAGAAGGAAGAGGGTGGAGGAGGGAAAGATCACGAAAGTAGGAAGGGAAGAAGTAAGGGATAAGGAGGAATGGGAGACGAAAGAGGGAATGAAAGAAAGAGGAGGGAGGAACAACGATAATGGAGAAAAAAGAAGGAAAAGAGAGGTAAGAATGAGGAAAAAAGTTGAAAAAAAAGATAGGAAGGAGAGGAGACGAAAGTATAGAAGAGTATAGAAGAGGGAAATAAAAAAAAGAAAAAAAATAAGAGAGAAGAAGGAGAAGGAACGTAAAGTGAAAGAGGCATCAGGGGGAGGGAATGGAGATGCATACGGAGAGGGAGAGAAGACGAAGAAAGAAGAAGAAAGAGAAAATTAAGAAAGAAGAGGAAGAGGGAAAGTAGGAGAAAGATAGAAGAGGAAGACGAAGACAGAAGATAGAAGAGGAATAGGAAAAGCAGAGTGAAAGATGGAAGATGAGGCATTAGTCGGCTGGGGGATAGGGGTGGGGGTTCAGAGAAGGGGTAGTTTGGGGCGAAGGGGGGAGGGGGAGGGGGAGGAGGAGGACGAACTCATCTGAATCGTCGCATTAATCATAGTAGCTAAGGAGAGGACGAGGCGCCTTCTTGCACGTGTTGTTGTTGTTGTAGTGCTGCCTCTGATGGGTTTGTGATGAGATAGTTATCTGTCTTTGCATTGTTGTTGTTGTTCATATTGTCTGTCGTTGTTATTGTCGTCATCATCATCATCGATATCGTTATCGTTATCATCTTCGTTATCATCATCGCCATTGCCATCGCCATCGCCATCGCCATCGCCATCGCCATCGCCATCGCCGTTGCCGTCGCCGTCGCCGTCGCCGTCGCCATCGCCATCATCATCATTATCGTCGTCGTCATCATCATTATTATATGTTTTTATTACTATAATTCGATCATCAGTAGTAGTGTTGTTGTATTTCTTTGTGGTTTTGGAAAAGCCGGATTAAGGTAAAAGTGATTGGTTAAGCCAAGATATTCGAGTGTTTTTCATTCCCCTTTTCCAAGTCATACCCGCCTTCCTCCTCCCCTTCCCCTCTCCCATTCTCCTCCTCCCCTCCTACCCCTTGTCCCCACTCCATTCCCCTTCCTCTCCCTCTCCCTTTTCCCTCACCCCTCTCTCCCCTCTCCCCGCCTCCCTCTTCCCTCACCCCCTCCTTTCTCCTCCTCCGTTTCCCCCTCTTCTCTATCCTCCACCCCCCTCCTCTCCGTCCTCCACCCCTCTCCTCTCCATCCGCCACCCCCCTCCTTTCTCTTCCACTTTCCCCTCCTCCACCTCCTCTTCCCCCCCTCCTCCTTTCCCCCTCCTTTCTCCCGAGATTTCTTTGCGTTGTCGACACTGCCTTTCAAGTGGCTACCGAAGGTGGGGTTTTGTGGTCCGTAGACTTTTCCCCCACATTTAAATTCTACTTTAAAATCTATTTTTGAAGATCCTTTAAAAGAAAAAGAAAAAGATCTTATGATTTGGTTCGGTTGGTGGAAGAGAGAGAGAGCGAAGGATTGGGGGGGGTAGGGGAGGGGAGAGTGTAAAGTGATAAAGGAAAGGAATAAGTAAGGGGAAGAAATAAAAAGGAATGGATAGGACAGTGTAAAGAGATAAAACAAAGGAATAGAAATGGGGAACATATAGAGGAGTGAATAGGAGAGCGTAAAGTGATAAAGGAGAGGAATGAGAAAGAAAAAAAAGGAGTACATAGGAGAATGTAAAGAAATAAAACAGAGGAATAGAAAGGGGGAAAGTAGAGATGAAGGGGAGAGGCGAGGAGAGAAGAAAATGTAAAGAGAGGAAGAGGAAGGGAGGAATAATAAGAGGAGAGGGGGGATAGGGGTTGGAGAGGAAGATAGAGAATAGAGAGGAACCTTTGGGAGTTTGATTCAGTGAGAGATTAACTTCCTTTTAACCAACCATTCGTGTCATTGTCTTCCTCTCTTCCTTTCGTCTTAATATCTTCTGAGATTCTCCCTTCTCTCCTTTCTTCCTCATCGATCGTCTTCTAAGATCCTTTCTCTCTTCTTCTCTTCCTTTCATCCTTTTACCTCATCGATCGTCTCCAGAGATTCTCCCTCTCTTCCTCTCTTCCTCATCGATCGTCTCCAAAGATTCTTCCTCTCTTCCTCATCGATCGTCTCCTAAGATTCTTCCTCTCTATCTCTCTTCCTCATCGATCGTCTCCAAAGATTCTCCCTCTCTTCCTCTCTTCCTCATCGATCGTCTCCAAAGATTCTTCCTCTCTTCCTCATCGATCGTCTCCAAAGATTCTTCCTTTCCTCTTCCTCATCGATCGTCTCCAAAGATTCTTCCTCTATTCCTCTCTTCCTCATCGATCGTCTCCTAAGATTCTTCCTCTCTTCGTTATCGATCGTCTCCAAAGATTCTTCCTCTCTTCCTCATCGATCGTCTCCAAGATTCTTCCTTCCCTCTCATCTCTCTTCGTTACCTATCATCTCCAAAGATTCTCCTTCTCTTCCTCTCTTCCTCATCGATCGTCTCCAAAGATTCTTCCTCTCTTCGTTACCTATCATCTCCAAAGATTCTCCTTCTCTTCCTCTCTTCGTTACCGATCGTCTCCAAAGATTCTCCCTCTCTTCCTCATCGATCGTCTCCAAAGATTCTTCCTCTATTCCTCTCTTCCTCATCGATCGTCTCCAAAGATTCTTCCTCACTTCCTTTCGTCTTATTGATCGTTTCAAGAGAATCGCCCCGGGCCTCGAAGAACTATTTGATCCTCCTCTTGAAAGATTCTTATCCCCTGCAGAGTAGCGCGATCTCTTGTGACTTTGGAGAACCTGCAGGAGAGAACCGGTGCCACCCCCACCCCCCTTTAAGCCTGTGTGAACCACCCAGGGCCTTGGGGAGACTTTTTCGTATCTTATTTCTTGTTCTTTGTGTCGTGTTCTTTGTGTTGTGTTTTTTTTTTTTTTTTTTTGCTGCTTGTTCTTCATTTCTTGTTCTTTATCTTTATCTTCTTAGCGTCCTGTGTGTTCTTTATCTCTTGTTGCTTATTTATCTTTGTTTATTGTCCCTTGTTATTTATCTCCTGTTCCTTATCCTCTTATTCTTTGTGTAGTGTTCTTTATCCTTTGTTCTTCATTCCTAGTTTATTATCCCTTGTAATATACCTTTTGTTCTTTATCTCTTGTTCGTTATCTCTCTTTCGTCCTCCATTTGTTCTCTATCTCTCTTCTGACTTTGGAGAACCCGCAGGGGAGAACAGCCCCCCCCCCTTAAGCCTTGGGGAGACTTTTTAAATCTTTAATCTTATTTAACATCGCGTCGTGATCTTTTATCTGTAGAAGATGATGAATTAACGGATAGGAAATTGAAGAAGGGCGTGGTAAGGCTAAGGAAGAGGAGGAAGGGAAGGGAAGATAAGAGGGAAGAGGGAGGAGTGTATCTCGAGATGGCTTGCGTTTGTTTGACTGATTCTCGCTCTCTTTCTCTTCTCTTCTCTGTCTCTTTGCCTCTCTCTTTCTTTCTCTGTCTCTTTGTCTCTTTCTCTCGCTCTTTCTTTATTTGTCTCTGTCTCTCTTTCTCCCTCTCTTTCTTTCTCTCTCTCTCTCTCTCTCTCTCTCTCTCTCTCTCTCTCTCTCTCTCTCTCCTCCCTCCCTCCCTCCCTCCCTCCCCACCCTCACTTTTACTCCGATCTTAACACTGTCACTGTCACGTCACTGCTCCGAAGTTGCCAGATACTTCCTTTGGCAAAGACATAGAGCAAACTTTTTTTTTTTCGAGAACGAACTTGGACATTGATTCCAGAAGCTTCTTAAAGATCGTCAAGCACCTTAGTGTGTGTTGACATCTCGGCGGGAAGTGGGGAGAGGGGGGGTGGGGGACCTGCGCGCGTGCAGGCGAGAGGAGGAGGACAAGAGCTCACTTGGAGGGGTGCCAGAGGCGTGGCACTCCCTGGAATGGCACGCTGCCAGTTCGGAAACCGTGGCAGAACTCGTGCAGTTGCCATTTCTTGGTAGAAATATGTATATATATATTTTTTTCTATTTTTTCCCGTATTTATTGTATCGAGAATCGAGAAACCAAAGAGTCACGCGATTTGCCGTTTATCCTTCTCGTGAGGATGGGAGGAATATCTCCTCGTCCTCCTCCTTTTCTCTGTCTTTCTCTTCTTCCTTCTCTTCCTCCTTCTCCTCTTCTTCTTTTTCTTCCTGTTTTCTTTCTCCTCCTTCTTCTTCTGTTTTTTTTTCTATTTTTCTTCCTCTTTTTCTTTCTATTTTTATTTCTCTTCCTCCTCTTCCTCTTCTCTTTTACTTTCTCATCTTCCTCTCTCTCGTCTTATTTTATCTTTGTCTTCTTTTCTTTTCTATCCTCCTCCTCTCCTTCTTCTCTATTTCTTTTTATTTTTTCTTTCTCCTCCTCCTTTGCCTCTTTTCTTTTTCTTTTTCTTTCTTTCTTTTCTCTTCTTCCTCCTTTCCTCCTCTTCTCGTTTTCTTTTTCTTCCTCCTCCATTTCTTTTCTTCTTTCTCATCCTCTTCTGTTCTGTATTTCTCCTTTTCTTTTATTTTCTTCTTCCTCTTCGTCTGAGGCTGTTTTTTCTTCCTCTTCCTCTTCCTCTTCTTGTTTCTCTCCCCTTTCCTTCTTATTTCTCTTCTTCTTTTTCCCCATTTTCTCTTCCTCTCGCATCTCCTTTTCCTCTTCCTCCTCTTCTTTCTCCTGTTTTCTTCACCTGTTCTTATTTATCTTCTTTATCTCCCATAATCCAACGGGATAAGGAAGAGAGAAATGTGATATCAGATGCACGAGTAAAGGAGAATGAGAATGAGGAAATGAAGGGGAATAGGAGGGGAATAGGAAGAGAGAAAAAGAGGAACACAGTTGCAGTGATATTGAAGATGTTGAATTTTCATAATGATAATGTTAATGATGTTAGTGATGATGATCATGATATTAACGTTGATGATGATAATGATGTTAGTGATGATGATCAATGATAATAATGATGAATATGTTAATGATGTTAGTGATGATGATCATGATGATAATGGTGATAATGATGATCATGATCATGACAATAGTAATGATAATGATAAAATAATGATGACATGACAATAGCAATAGTAATGATAAAAAAGATAATAATAGTAATAATAATGATAAGAAGAAAAATTAAGAGAGCAAAAAGCAAAAGGTAAAAAAAGTAAAAAAAAAGAAAAGAAAAGAGAAGAAAGAAAAGAAAAGAAAGAAAGAAAAGAAAAGAAAAAAGAAGAAGAAAGAAAAAAAAATATATATAAATATATATATATATATATATATATATATATATATATATATATATATATATATATATGTATGTATATATATAATAAAAATAAAGACAGAAACAACACAATCTAAGAAGAGAAAAGGAAAGAAAAAAGAAAGAGAGGGGCAAAATCTGATCACAGACGCCCATCGAAGGCCGCGTGATCTGCATACACAAACGCCATCTTGGATTTATGAGTGGGAAGTTCATGAGAAGAGAAAGATGGCCATCGAGGGGGAGGCTGTGATGCGCGTGGGGATGCTGGAGAGAGAGGTCGCTGGAGTCCCGGATGAGGCTGACCCAAATTCTAATGCGGTGAGGACGTCTGGAGAGGGGAAAAGAGGGGGAAGAGGGTGAAAATTGGGACTATTTTAAGTGTCGTGGTGGGAAGGGGAGGGGTAGGGTGACGGGGAGAAGGGGTGGGGTGGGGTGGGGTGGGGAAGAGATGGGGTAGGTAGGGAGGGGGAAAGGATGGGGTAGGGTGGGGAACATATGGGAAGGGTGAGGGGAAGGGAAAGAGGGGAACGAAGGATATGGGGAAGAATGAGGAGATGGATGAAGTGGGAGAAGAGAAGCGATAGAAAAGAATAAAGGATAGAGATTGAAGATGAAGAAAGGATAAAAGGGTAGACCAAAAATAGAATGACATTTATTAGAACGATGGGTAAAAGAGAGAAAAAAAAGTGAAAGAGGAAAGAGAAGACGAAGAAGAAAACGAAAGGAGAATACAGAGCGAAGAATATTGGAGTGATAATGACTTTGGAAATAATAATAAAAGCTACGGAAAGACAAGAATAAAAAGTATATAATAAAGATCGGTGTGATGTCGAAAATGCTAATGATAAAAATGAAAAGATAGAAACCACATAAACAAGACAGAAGAAAAAATAAGAAACTGTTTTAAGTGAGAGAAAGAAAATGTTAAGAACCTCTCCCTCCCTCCCTCCCTCCCTCCCTTCCTCCCTCCCTCCCTCCGTCGAGGAAGATCAAAAGGACGGCGGAAGAAGGAGGTGGAGACGGGGGGGAGGGGAGAAGGGAGAAGGGGGAGGTAAGAAGGAGGAGGAGGAGGAGAGGGAGAGGGAGGGAGGAGGAAGGGTGAGGAGGAGAGTGGGTAGGGAAGTGGAGGAGGAGGAGAGGGATAGGGAGGAAGAGGAGGAGGGAGGGTAGGGAGATGGAGGAAGGGTAAGAAGGAGGAGAAGGAGAAAGAGTAGGGTGGGCAGCGAGGAGAGGGGGAGTAGGGGAAGGAAGG
>NC_051397.1:37397029-37399529 GCF_015228065.2 Penaeus monodon | reverse complement strand
TATTTCGGATAAGAAGAAGAAAAAAAAGTGTGAGGGACAGAAAAGAAGTGAAATTTTACCGGAATGAAAGTTTTGAACCGTATTTATTGTTCGTGTTTTTTTTTCTTGTTTACTAATATATATATTTTTTTCTTTTTTTTTCTTTTTTTTTTCTTTTTTGTGTAGTCTAACATGGTACGATATTGCATCGTTGAAAACGAAATCGTTTAATTACAGCTGCCCCGTCCATCTCGTTGTCTTCCTTATTCTTTACCTCTCTTCTTTCCCAATTTTTCCTCTCCCTCCCCCTCCTTCCTTTCCCTTTTTCTTTTCCTCTTCCTCTCCCGCCTTAATTAACTGCTTTCCCCGGTTTTCTCTCTCCCTCTCCCTCCCTCCTTCCGTTTTCTCCCTCCCTCCTTCCTCTTAACTTCTCCTGATTTATCATCCTCCCCCTCTTCCTGTATTCTCGCTATCCTTCTCTCCCTCCTTCCTCTACTTTGTCCCACCCCTTTTTCCTTAGTATTCGCCCTCTCCCTTAAGTCTTCCACTTTCTCCCCTCTTCTCCTTCCCCCACTTCTCCATTTTTCTTCCCTCCCTCCCTCTTTCCCTCCCTCCTTCCCCCCGTTTCCTCTCTACCACACACACCCCTTCCCTCCCTCCCTCCCGGTTTTATAGCTATCCCTCCCTCCCTCCTTCCCCTACTTTCCCCCACCCTCCTTCCCCTACTTTCTCCCTACCCTCTCCCTCCCTCCCCCGTTTTTGTCCCCACCCACCCCCCTCTCCCTTCCTCCTCCCTCCCTTTCCTCCCCCCCTCTCTCCCTCCTCCACCCTCTTTCCTCCCTACCCTCTCCCTCCCTCCCTTCCCCAACCACACCCTCTCCCTGCAGACACAAACACCTGTTCCCCGTCGACACCTGCATCATCATACTCCTTAGCGTCTGCAGCGTCTTCGGGGCAACAATAGAAGCGAGACAAGTCTGGGTTGCGTAATACTGGACGTCTTAACCACAATCCCCGCGGTTCGGTGTTGTGTAACAGAGCTCTGCGCCGTGCTGTTGTCTTGATACATGATCAACTGTTCTTTCCACGACTGGCGTTGAAGTACGGGAGTGGAAGGGGGAATGGTGGGGAGGGGGGGGGGTTCTCTGTCTCTGTGTCTTTTTGTCTCGTTATCTGTCTCTTTCTGTTTCACTTTTTTTTTTCTTCATGTCTCATGTCTTTCCCTGCTTGCTTTACCTTCTCTTCTTCTTTTTCTTCTTCTTCCTCCTCCTCCTCCTCCTCCTCCTCCTCCTCCTCCTCCTCCTCCTCCTCCTCCTCCTCCTCCTCCTCCTCCTCCTCCCCCCTTCTCCCCCTTCTTCTTCCTCGCTGTCAAGGAGGGAACGGAACAGAATTGCCGTCATATGCGAGGTCGGGAGAATGTACTTGGTCATGTCGTTGGGTTCCTGAAGGTTATCACGACCTGGATGCAGTAAGTTTTGTTTCCAGTTGCAACCTGATGTTCATGAGCACAGTATCTGTTTTGGTGACATATAAGAAAATGGTGTTTGCCTTTAGGGTGAAGGAACTGTCGTGAAAATACTTTGTTTGAATTAACAGAGATATATATTTTTTCTCTCTCATTTGCATGACGCGTTCGAGGGGAAAAACACCCAAATTGTTCGTATTAATGTATATATATATACACTATATGTTAAGTATACAGCAGAGTAAATGATGTACTGGTTTACGTAAAGAGGAGGGGAGAGAAAAAGAGGGAAAAAAGGAAATACAAAAAGGATGGGTATTTCTTTTCCCCGCAGCGCCCGTGAAAAGGAAAATATCGAGAAAAAAAATATATATATTTACAGCGCAGCGATAACAGGAAGTCCATACCTTAAAGAAATCAACTCAAAAAGGTAAACTAACGTATAGAAAAGAAGAAGAAAGAAATAAAGTAAAGAAAGAAAGAAAGAAAATGAAGAAAACGAAAAAGAAAGGATAAAATAGAACTCCCACAGAATCGATAGACTTCACAAAAATAAAACTAACTATGACCCCCTCCTCTCAACCTTAAAAAATAATAAAAAGAGGAAAAAAGAAACAAGAACGAAATGAAAAATTGAAAAATGAAGAAGATTGCCATGACATGCCGGAAAATGCGTCACCTCTCTGTGGTTGATCATCCGCGTGGCAGCATCAGCCAGGTGGGACGGGATCTTGAGGGAGAGGGAAAAGGGGGAGAGGGAGAGGGAGATGGAGAAGGGGGAGAGGGAGAAGAGGGGAGAGGGAAAGGGAGAAGTGGGAAAGGGAGAGGGAGAGGGAGAGGGAGAAGAAGAAGAAGAAGAGGGAGAAGGGCAAGAGGAAGAAAGGGTAGAGGGATAAAGAGCAGGAAGGGAGAGGAGTGAGAGGGAGAAGAAGATGAAAGGGAAGAAGGAGAATGAACGGGAGAAGGAGGAGGGAAACTGAGAATGAGAATGAGACGAAGAAGGGAAAGAGGGAGAAAGAGAATTGGATGGAGAAGAGAGAGAGGGAGAAGAGGAGG
>NC_051397.1:37387029-37392029 GCF_015228065.2 Penaeus monodon | reverse complement strand
CCCCCCACATTTTCCCTCTACCTCCCCTCCTCTCCCCTTTCCTTCTCCTCCCCTCCTCTCTCCTTCCTCTCCTCTCCCCTCCTTTCCCCCTCCTCTCCTCCCCTCTCCCTCTTCTCCCCTCCCCCCCTTCCTTTCCGTTCCCACCCACACTCTTGTAATATTGATCTCTCACGCCCACCTGTGTTTCAGTTTCGTTCTCTTGGTCAGTTTTCCGTGCATGGGTGGCCAGTCTCTCGCCTCGTTTGATATAAGGGCGAGATTTCGTTGCTTTCATTTCGTCCTTGCTTTGGCTGGTCGATTCCTTACGTGTTTCTTTAAGTCGATTTTTTTTGTCGATAATCTTCTCTCCTCCCCAGAGACAGAGAAGAGAGAGAGAGAGAGAGAGAGAGAGAGAGAGAGAGAGGAGAGAGAGAGAGAGAGAGAGAGAGAGAGAGAGAGAGAGAGAGAGAGAGAAAGAAAGACACAGACACAGACATAGATACATACACAGACACAGACAGACAGGATAGACACAGACACAGACAGAAACACAAACACAGACAGAGACAGAGACAGAGACAGACAGACAGACTGACAGAAAGATAAATAAAAAAAGGAAATGTATCCCTGTAATCAATGTCACACTGACTATCTCAAATCCGTGTTTATGCTTTTTCCAATAAGAGAAAGCAGAGACTCTCTCCGTAGAAAAAAGAAGACGATAAGGTACAAACCTGGAAAAAAATAGATTAATAAAAAGTTGAGATAAACGAAGCTAAAGGAAACACTCTAAAACAAGAAGAAAAAAAAAGAAAAAAAATGACCGATGGAGAGCCCAATTAGACCAATCGAGAGAGAGAAAAAATGTATCTTTTTATAATGGCTGCTGGTAAGGCAGGTTTCGTGAAGAACTGGGTGTTTGGGGAAGGTGTGAAGTGATAAGTGTTTTTGTTGTGTTATTGTTTTCTTCTTTGTTCTCATTATCGTGTTTTTTTGTTTTTGTTTTCTGTTCTCTTGGCTTTACTCTGCCCTCCGCTCTTTTTTTCTTCTTTTACTTGTTTTGTCTTTTCGTCTCTATTATCTTGTCTTGTCTTGTCTCTTCTCCTCTCTCTTCTCTCCTCTCCTCTCCTCTCCTCTCCTCTCCTCTCCTCTCCTCTCCTCTCCTCTCCTCTCCTCTCCTCTCTCTCTCTCTCCCTCTCTCTCTCTTCTCTCTCTCTCTCTCTCTCTCTCTCTCTCACTCTCTTTCTCTATCTATCTCTTCCACATATAAACACATACGCACAAACATCCAAATACACACTTTAAACTCACACACTGACCCACCCACGCATATCCAAACTAATCCACGTCCATACAACACTTACATTCGCTCATATGTGTATGTATGTACACGAAATCTGCGAGCATATATTGATACAAGTGCCATGTGTATATGACCTTTAATTTAGTTCGTTATCACAAAGGCAAAGGAATCTCCCCCACACCTCCCACTCCCCTTTCCTCGTCCCTCCCTCCTCCCCTCTTTCCTCGTCCCTCCCTCCTCCCCTCTCTCCTCGTCCCTCTCTCCCCTCCTCTCTCCTCGTCCCTCACCCTTCCTCTCTCCTCGTCTCTCTCTCCCCTTCTCTTTCCTCTCCCCTCTCTCTCTCGCCTACCGGGCTATTGTGTAACTAGGATCCGGTTGAAATAGTTGAATACACAGTCGCTGGATGTCTGTCACTCTATCCCAGTTGGAAGGATGGCGTTGGAGGATGATGCTGCCTCTCTGTCTCTGTTTTTCCTTTTCCTTTCTTATATTTTTCTGTTGGGTTGCCTTCCTTTCTGCTCTTGTTTCCCTCTCTGTCTGTTTCTTTTTTTCTCTCTCTTTGCTCTGCTCGTTTTCCTCTTCTCTTTTCTCTGCTCATTTTTCTCTTCTCTTTTCTCCTCTCTTCTCTTCTCTTCTCTCATTCTTCTCTTCCCTCTTGTTTCCCCTCCCCTCCCCTCTCTCTCTACTCTTCTCTTCTCTTCTCTCCTCCTCTCTCATCTCCCCTCCTCTTTTTCCTACTCTTATCTCACTTTTTCACCTTTTCTCCCTTCCCCCTCCTCTTCTCTTCCTTTTCCCTTTGCCTGTTTCTCTCTCAAATATAATTAAAAGCCAAAAATATAGTGAGTAGTTAGGCCTAAAAAATGTCGCCCCGTGTTAGGACTAGCTTGAATAGGCGAGACCGAGGAATAATTGACAGATACGAAGATGAATATTATAATTGGTATATACAGCAAGAGAATAGGGTGATAAAAAACGTGTGTTGAATTTTGTTTGCAGGAAATAAGTTTTGAAATATATGGATAGGGCGAATGGAGTGTATGAAAAAATGAGATAATTTTACAGGGCGAATAGAGTGAGTAGAGCATATGAAGAAGTGAGATAATTTTACAGGACAAGTAGAAGTACATGGAAAAATATGAAATAGAATTAATCTTCCACAGGACGAAGAGGTGGCACGAAAAAAAATGAAATACAGGGAATTAATATTTTACAGGGCGAATAGAATACAAAGGAAAAAGGAGTTTATTTTATAGGGCGAAACAAAGTCATGAAGATCAGAGAAATTATTATTATTATTTTTTTTTTTTTACAGGGAGAACAGAGTGCATGGGAATAAAGAAATAAAGGGAATTATTTGTTACGTATTATGATTATTTTTACAGGGCGAAAGGAATGCATGGAAGTAAGAGAAAAATATTTAATTAATTCTTACAAGAACAGAATGCATAAAAAAAATAATAGACAAAGAGAATTAATCTTTACGTATTATGCAAAAATCATTACATCAGTCATTTCTCTTCTCTTCCAAAACTCACATTTTTTTTTCTTTTCAACCCGGGGCTTCTCGCATATTTTTTCTTCTTGTTTCTTATTATTATTCTTTTTCTTATTCTTTTGATGCTTCTATTTCTTCTTTTCCTTTTTTTCTCTTCTTTATTTTCTTCTTCTCCTTCTCCCTTTTCTTCTTCTTTCTCTTCATATCCATTATTCTTTTTCTCTTCCTCTTCCTCTTTTTTTCTTTCTTTTTCTGCTTCATTACAATTTTCCTCCTCCGATACTTTCTTCTTCTTCTGCTTCCTTCTTCTTCTTTTTCCTCTTCATTTTCATCATCGTTATCTTTTTTCTTATTCTCCGTCAACTTCATTATCCTTGTTTTCTTTCCTCATTACACTCCCGTTCTTTTCTTCAACAACTGTCCTCCTCCTTGTCTTGTTGTTGTTGTTGTTGTTGTTGTTGTTGTTATTGTTGTTGTTCTACCTTTTTTTTTCTTCTTCTTCTTGTTTCTTCTTCATTCATTCTCTTCTTCTTGCCTTTTCCTTCTTTTCTTTTGTTCTTCTTCTTCTTCTTCTTCTTCTTCTTCTTCTTCTTCTTCTTCTTCTCCTCCTCCTCCTCCTCCTCCTGTTCCTCCTCCTCCTCCTCCTCCTCCTCCTCCTCCTCCTCCTCCTCCTCCTCCTCCTCCTCCTCCTCCTCCTCCTCCTCCTCCTCCTCCTCCTCCTCCTCCTCCTCCTCCTCCTCCTCTTCCTCCTCCTCTTCCTCCTCCTCATCCTCATCCTCATCCTCATCCTCATCCTCCTTCTCCGTTTACTTCATTATCTTCATCTTCATCATCATTTTAGTTATCCCTTGTTTTATTAACCTTCATTAGCCATTGTCCGTTCGTTCTTCGTACAGTCTCCCCTTGTCTCCACATTTGCACTCACCCTCACCTCTGTCTGATTTTTCGTGTTTATTTACATTGTGGCTTCCCCTTTTTCTTGTTCATGTTTCTTCTACTCTACAGTACGATTTGTGTTTGTTTGTTTCTACGCTGCTTCCTTTCCTATATTTCGTATATTTATGTCCGCGTACGGATACGTATATTAACATTTTCATGCTCACGCAGACACAAGTGTATAAGCATACGTACACGCATAATTCTCATGTTGGTGCACACACACATACGCGTGCGTACGCACACGCACGCACGCACGCACGCACGCACGCACACACACACACACACACACACACACACACACACACACACACACACACACACACACACATACATGCACGCATATCTAACACACGCATTCATTCATAGAACCGGCGCTTACCTTTCTCCCTTCACCAGGTATCCCCCCTCCCACTCCCCTCCAACCATAGCCCTAGCCCTTCCCCTCCCCCATTCTTCCAGACACACATACCCCCATGAAGCCACAAGTAACCACCCCCCTCACCCCTTCTCCTTCCCTTCCCCCCCCCCCTCCCCCGGCCCTCAAGTCAGCTCTCAGATGTCGCCTCTTCTGCCAGTCATCCCCCGGCGGTGTCATGGTGTGTGGTGACATGCTCCGTGCTCTCGCTCAACACGGGAGAGCTTCCTGTTACTGTAGTCGGCGCGAGTGTCTGTGTTTGCGTGTTATATGTAAAAAGAGTTTTTTCTATTACTGTCGTCTGCGCTTGTGCATCGTGTTATGTGTTAAAGAGTTCTTCCTTTTAGTTATCGTCGGCGTGTGTGTGTGTGTATTTTCGCTTGTGGATCGTGTTATGTGTTAGAGTTTTTCATTCAACACACACACGCGCGTTGGCGTGTGTGTTCGCGTGTGAATCGTCTCATATGTTAAAGAGTTATTCCTTTTGCTGTCGCCGGCGCGTGTTTATCCGTGATCGCTTATGGATGGTGTTATGTGTTTATATCTTATTTCTGTTTAAGGTTTTCTTCTTCATGCCTCTTCTTCCTCCGGGTAGTTGAGGAGGGCGTGGCGGACGCTCGTACTCGTGAGGGCGGGTGTTGTGTGTATTTTTGTAATGTGTGTTTGTGTTTTGTTTTTGTGTTCTGTCCCACCAGGCCGTTCTCTACGTCCGTTAGCTGAATCGTCCATGTTTATATGACATTACGATTTCTAATAAAAGAGAGACGTCTTCGTCTATCCTGTGATCACGTCAGTGGGTTTTAATGATGCGCTGTGTTTATATGACGCTGTGTTTTCTGGCTCGAGACAGAGGTCTATTTATGTGTGTG
>NC_051397.1:37372029-37382029 GCF_015228065.2 Penaeus monodon | reverse complement strand
TCCTTTCCTCTCTCTTACTCTATTTGTCTTTCGCTCTCGCTGTCTACGTCTCCCTATCTCCCTTTCCATTATATTTTTGTAATTTTTGCTACATTTTAAGAAAATAGCACTGAGTATCTGCCCCCTCCCTCCACATTTAAACAAATACACAAACACTACGATATCGAAAAAAAGAGACGAGGGTGTGTGTAAGGGAGTGGGGAGGGGGGAGGAGGAGGAGACCCGAGGGGCTAGAAGTAAGGTCTATAGAAATAAAGTCACGTCCAAGTGACGTCATAGGCCTATCAGAACATGGAAGTGGCGAGACCTTTTCTTGTGAAGACCTTGGTGACAGTTGGCCCATATTTTGCTTGGATTTGGTGGAATTTTAAAATCGCGTTTTGGACCGTCGACTTATACTAATCTCGTGGCTTGATCTCCGCAGTTGTTCCTTGGGCCGCGAGAAGGATTTTTGATGCTGGTCGTTCTGGCCTCTTAATTTTTTTTGTCTTGTTAGTATGACCTATTTGTCTATCTTTTTCTTTATTATTCATTTGTTTTCTATTTTTCTATGTTTTCTTTTTTTTCATTATTCGTTTCTTCTAATTTCATGGCATCTTTTTTATCTTTTTTTTCAGACATGCCTTCTATGTCTTCGTTTCTTTTTTTATTGTCTGTCTTGTTGTCGTAGTTTCTTTTTTTCTTTTTTTTTATTATTCGTATTTTTTTCTATGCCTTTTTTTTATTCGCATTTTTTTCATACTTTCGAAAATTTATATTCGTAAATCGACGTGTTGAAAGTGTGCTTCATTTTAAATAGAGATTAATAATATTTTTTTTTTTTCTCAACTGTAAAGACTGGTATCGTCAAACGCAAACACAGATAAGAATATAGTGATGCTTGTTGAGAAAAATACAAATGTACAATAATGCTCTCAACATCTTCATCGAGTTGACCGCTTCCAAAATGGTCTATCCTGAAAACCATCTGAGCGTTCGATAGCTCAGGAAACGCCTCTCTAGAAACCCGTGTGATATCCGCGTCCAGACGACATGGTAGCGATGGTCCCCGGGACTGAAGAAGTGTGAAATATCTTGATTTTACGTTTAGTTGCGTTCCCCCTTGAACCTGTGCCCTCGCTAAGCCTGGCGGAGGAGTTGTGGGTCACGGAGCGGGAGAATTGAGGTATCGTTGGACCCGCGCCCTTAGAACACTGACGGATCCTTGCCCCTTGTGTCATCAGCTGTGGCTCGGGTAGTAGCAGCATCGAGGGCGGGGGCAGGGGCACGGGTGGGGCTAGCGAAGGAGGTATGTTAGCCCAGACTGCCACCGCGGCTCTCTACCTGCAGACGAGGGCGAGCCGGGAGGAGCGCCAGGCGAGGCACAACAACAACAACACGCACAATGCGAAGGACAGGAACTCCTTCGTCAGGTACCGCAAGCAGGCGAACGTCAACAGCCCCGACGGCAGCCCTCCGACTCGTCCGATTCCCCAACCCCAGTGGTCCAGCTTCGACCTCGGCTTCGGGATCAACCTCAACCTCGAAGGAGCCTTAGCCAAGTACCGGCCAACGAGTCTCAGCCTCTCGAGTTGGGGCTCCCGGCTGAGCGCGTGGGGCGAGCGGTGCTGGAGCGACGAGTGGAAGGCGAGCGAGTGGATCAGGACCGAGAGGTGGAAGCCCGAGTGGCTAAAGGACACGAACCTCAGGGACGTGTGGCAAAACTCGCTGGACTGGGGGAGTGAGTGGCTGGAGAGCGAGTGGAAGAAGGCGAGGGAGCTGGACATGACTCTCGCGGAGTGGCTGGGCCTCGAGGAGAGAATCCAAGACGGGATGGAGATGAAGCCCCTGCCGACGCCCAAGGTGAAGAGGTAAGTCCCCGGCTCCCGGTTTTACGTCCTGCGAGGCACCGTAATGGCTGACAGTAAGCTACAAACGGCCAATCATTCTGGAAGTTTCCAGTGTCTGAACTTTGCATATTAGGTAACTTCTTGATTATGGTGGTAAAGATGAGCGTAAACTTCTTAGTGATCGCCTTCGAGATTCTGGACTTCTGGAGGTTTAGACTCATACATACGTAATGCCTTCGTGCGCTGCCGGCGAGACTGACAGCCGCCTTGCAATGATATTTAAACCCGTTAGTTTCAACCTTTTTTTTTGTATCTTCTTGTTTTTAAAAATGTAACTTTTCTATAATAATGATACAAAACTTTTTTTGGATTTTAAATATGTGATATAAACACATTAAGAGACAACAAGAATATTTCTCGAGGTAAATTAGGTTCATATATGATAATCCCAAACTTTTAGTTCCATACTTTGAAGCAACTCAGTGCTCGTGGGTTTCAAGTTTAAACCAGAAGAACATTCAATACACGCAAATTTAACACTTAGGTAACAGCAGGGCATTACATGATATTTATTTTCCCGGAGGAACAGTAAAGGAGACACAGAAAACCAAATATGTTGTTTACGATGAGAGATAAGATAGGCAGAGGATTGGGAGGGTCGATGCGGATCACCCGCGTCGGCAGAAAGAGGCTAGGGTGGGCGGGGGAGATGGGCGAGGAAGGAGGGAGGGTTGAGGAAGAGAGGGATGAGGAAGGGGAGAGAGAGGAGGAAGGGGGGTGAGATGGCGAAGGGGAGAGGGGCGAGAAAGGAGGAAGGAATGAGGAAGGGGAGAGAGATGAGGAAGAGGAGTGAGATGGTGAAGGGGAGATGGGCAAGGAATGAGGAAGAGGAGAGAGACGAGGAACGGGAGACGGGCGAGGAAGGAGGAAGGGATGAGGAAAATAGAAGGGACGAGGAAAGAGGAAGGAATGAGAAAGAGGAGACGGGGGAGGGACAAGCTAGAAGGAAGGAATGAGGAATTGATGAGGGGGAGAGGGAGAAAGAGACGAAAGGGGATGAGGAAAATAGAAAGGACGAGGAAGGAGAAAGAGATAAGGACGGGGAGAGGAGAGAGGGACATGGAATTATAAGGAATGAAGGATGGGAAAGGGACGAGGAAGGAGGAAAGGATGAGAAAGATCGAAGGGATAAGGAAGGGGAAGAGGGCGAGGGAAATGGAAGGGATGAGGGAGAAGGACGAGGGAGGAGAAAGGAAAAGCAATAGGGTGAAAGGGATAAGGAAGATGGAGAGGGAACGGGACAAGAAAGAGGAAAGGGGCGAGGACGGAGAAAGGACTGAGGAAGGAGGCATGGACGAGGAAGGGGAAAGAGACAAGGAGAGGGAGAGGGACGAGGATTGGGTAAGACTGGACGGTTAATGAAAGGGTAGAATGAAAAAAAGAGGAAAAATTGGGAAATGGGATGAATATGGAAGACAAGAAGGATGAAATGAGAAATGGAAAGTAAAAGGAAAAAGAGAGGGGAAATAGGACATCGAAATCCGGAATTAGATTAAAAAAGAGAAAGGAAAGATGATGCAGAATAAGAAACGAAAAGTAGGAGCCATGTGCACGAATATGTTTGACAGGAGTCAGTGTGTGTCGCTGAGCTAGACCCTGACACTTGGCTCTAGAATTTTAATAATTTTACCTTCATACATCCAATCTAATTATCTTTATATATCCTTTCCCGATACACTCTCGGCAAGCAACATCCACCTGAAAAAAAAAACTCAACCGCATAACCTGGAATCGAACTCTGAACCTCGTAAAGTAAACTCACCTTTTCATAATTTAATAACCCGGCGGTCATTTCTCACCCCTCGTTTAATTCACTGGCCGGTTTGTCGAACTCCTGTGACACCTTGCGCGATTCCGTCTGGGTAACGAATGGCGCAAAAATGCTCGGGTTGGGTATTATAAGATCCTCGTGTGGTCTGAGCGGGTCTGAAAAGTGGGAGGAAAGAGAGTCCGACCTTTTCTCCTGTGGTTGATGGTCCAGGTAAGAGAGACAGGAGCAGAGTGGCACGTGTAGGCTGCGTGGAAGCACGTACGCACGCACACATGCACATACAGAGTGAATGCCTTAACGCCTTAATTGTGTGAGAGAGGGAGGGAGGGAGAGAGGGAGAGAGAGAGAGAGAGGAAGAGAGAGAGAGGGAGAGAGAGAGAGAGAGGAAGTAGAGAGAAAGAGAGAGAAGCATACAGAGAGATTTTCCACATACCAAATCTGGTGTGAAACAGTCGCCTTTGGAAGGTTTGAAAAGAGGAAGGGGATTAAGAGGATCACACGACAAAGAAAAAAAGAAAAAGAAAAAAAAGCAAGTCCTACAGAAAGATATTCCCTACTGTCCTGATAAGCCTTTCCGGGTAGCCGTCAGGACATCCCCCTCCTCCTCCTACACTCCATCCTCCCCACTTTCCCTTCTCCTCCTCTCCTCCCTTCCTTCTCCCCTCCTTCCTCTTCTCCTCCTCTTCTCCCTTCCTCCTTCCCTCCCCCTCCACCTCCCCACCTCCACTCCTCCTCCTCCCCCTCCTCCCTTCCTGCCCTCCCCCTCCCCCACCACTCGCTCCCCCGTCGGCGTCGTCGACAGGAGCCCCACGGATGGCGTCGGTGTCGGGATCGGCCTCGCGGTGTGACGTAAGGGTCGTTGCTTCGGGAGGAGTCCTATGAAGCGGCCAATATCCAATATTGCCCTCCGCCCCCTCCCCCTACCCCCATTCCCCCTCCCTCCATTCCCGTGACTGCTTGGAATTGCAGCGTTGCATCCGGGATTTGTTCGGTCTCCAATATTCTAAGGTCTCCTCCTCCTCCTCTTACACACATACTTCTTTCTACCCCCACGCACTCCACGCTCTGTGTCCACTCTCCCCCCCACCGACTCCACACTCCTTTTTCATTCCCCACTCCCCCCTCTCACCTATTCACTCTTCACCCCCCATCTGCCCCTCTCTCTTGTTCCACTCCCCACCCACCCCCACTTCCCTACCCACCCCCACTTCCCTACTTACCCCCCACACTCCTCTCCCACCCTCCCTCTCACCTAACCCCTCTTCACCCAGCCATCAAACCCCCTTAACTCTTGAGTGCCCCCCCCCCACTCTTTATCTCCCAGCCCACCTCCCCCCCCCCCATCTCCCTGCTCCTCCCTCTTCCCCCTTTCTCCTCCTTTGCGCCTCTTCCCACTTTATCCCTCTACCCATCTCTCTTCCCCCCTTTTTCTTCCTGCCCACCTCTTCCCCCCCCCCTTTTTTCTCCCTGTCCCTCCCTTCTCCCCTTTATCTCCCTGCCCTCCTCCCGCTCCCTTCCGCCTCTGTCGCTGGGGCGCGGGACCTCCTCTCCTCAACCCATTTCGTTGGATTAATGAGGATTGCTTTTACTTCGGAGATCCACCGCCCTGGAATTGGATCCACTTCTTAGATTCTCTCCCTCTGCCTCTGTCTGTCTGTTTGCCTGTCTATTTCTCTTATCTCTGTCTTTGTTTTTGTCTGTCTCTGTCTCTCTGTCTCTCTCTCTCTCTCTCTCTCTCTCTCTCTCTCTCTCTCTCTCTCTCTCTCTCTCTCTCTCTCTCTCTCTCTCTCTCTCTCTCCTCCTCTCTCTCTCTCTCTCTCCTCTCTCTCTCTCCTCTATCTCTCTCTCTCTCTTCTCTCTCTCTCTCTCGTCTCTCTCTCTCTCTTCTCTCTCTCTCTCTCTCTCTCTCTCCTCTTTCTCTCTCTCTCTCCTTCTCTCTTTTTCCTTCTCCCTCCCTCCTCCCACCTACATCTCTCTCCTCCTCTTCTCCATATCCCTCTCTCTCTCCAATATTTATTTCATTCTCTTTCCCTTTCCACTTTTTACCCCTCTGAGCGGAAATGACCTTGTTGTCATAAAATATGACTGGCGAAACGATACATAATAATCATAAATCATTGTTAAAGAAAAAAATCCAGAATATGGAACGCGAAACGTATAGAATACATTACCTGTTCATATGTAGATAAATAGATAGATAGATGGATAGATTTTTTGTCTTTTTTTCCGATTTTTCCCCTTACACTTTCAATCTCTTGTATTGCGTTCCGTTTTGTATCTTTTTTTTTTCCTTTTTTCTTTCTCAAATTCACTTCACTCAGGATTGTCGGCGCCGTCCATTTATTCACTCCTCTGAACTGAGAATCGCGAAGAATTGAGAACTCGCTCTCGCCTTCACGTCTCAAACGGGGAATTTAACATATCCTCAGAAAATATCCTTTTTCTCACACACACACGCACTCACACCTACGGACTTCAATGAACAGTTTGCATTCAGCGCCGGAATCGCATCTGTATTCATGTATGCGTGGAAACCTCTCATCGCTTCGAACTTGCAAAGCATCTTTGTTAGCCTTGGATTCGTCTGTTTTTTTTCATATTTTTTCTTCTTCTTTGCTTTATTTAGAAGCATGGATAAGCTTTTTCATCTTCACTTCATCCACAAGCTTTTCCACCTCCAGTTTATTCGCAAGTTTCTCTACTCCCATTTTATCCATAAGCTTTTTCCCATCTTCACTTTATCCACAAGCTTTTCTACCTCCGCTTTATCCGTAAGCTTTTGCACCTGCACTTTATCCACAAGCTTCTCCGCCTCCAGTTAGAATAAAATAAACAAACAAAAAAATAAATCAAAATAAATCAGAAAGTACATCTTCCAAAACCAGTGTCTCCTCCATCCCTCTTGCTTGCCCCGCCATCTATCGGCTCCTTGAGTACCAAAAGGGACGGCCGTGCATCCCAGCTGGCTTTAAGCTCGAGGGCGCGAGTGTGTGTCGGCATCCCTAATGGCTCTCATACATTGTTCTGTCTGAGGCGCAAAGCAGTGTCTCTCTCTCGCTCTCTCTGTCTCTCTCTCTCTCTCTCTCTCTCTCTCTCTCTCTCTCTCTCTCTCTCTCTCTCTCTCTCTCTCTCTCTCTCTCTCTCTCTCTCTCTCTCTCTGTTTTTTAGTTAGTTTTGTTTTTTATGTTTTTATATCTATTTCATGTTGTTTCGTTTTCTCTTCATTCTGATATGTCTTCCACCTCCAATGTACATTGTTTTTGTTGTATTTCGTTTTAGTTTTGGTGTGTCTTTTTCTGTTGTGTATTCTCTTTTTTTTTCTCGTGATTTACTTTTAATCTTTCCTTCTTTGTGTACTGTAACTATTTTTTTTTTTTTCTTGAGTTCTGTTTTACTATTTCTCTTCTTCGTTCTGTTATTATTGTTATTCTTTCTTGTAATCTTGTGGTAATTTTTTTTTCGTAAGTTGTTTTATTTGTGTATAATTTTTAAATTGGCATTACTGTTTGTTTGTTTTTTGTATGTTATTATTTTTTTCATATGTTACTTTCTATTTTATTAAGGCAGAAGTTCATCCGAGTCTCGTTATTCATTTTTTTATTTAAATATATTCATTATATACTTTCTTACCATGTTCGTTAATACCTCCACCTCCATTCTCTTCTTCGCAAATCCTCTAAATTAATTATTCTATATCTCACCTATCCCCCCCCCCCACACACACACACTTATTTTTAAAAAATCCTAAAACTTTACACATTACTTAATCTCCGCGAAAAAAAAAACTAGGAAAAAAGATAAAAGCTGAACTACACACAGATACTCGACAACGAAAACATAAAACTCGCATTTAAAAGAAGCTGGAACGTAGGAATTCTTAGCCAATATGGAGAAATTCATGTTTAAGGGGGTTTTTGCTGTATTTTGCTGGTAATCGTTTAAGAAAGAAGGATAACTTTACAAAAAATAAAAAAAAAAAAAAAATATATATATATATATATATATATATATATATATATATATATATATATATATATATATATAATAAAGTCAGTTTCAAATTAACAGGTTTTGCTGTTAATTCGTTTAAGTTTGGTACCTTGATATACGAAAAAAAATGCATTAATAAAAAATCTGTTTCACATTAACAGGTTCTGCTGTTAGTGAATTAAGCTTGGTACTTTAATATATATATAAAAAAATAAAATAAATAAAAAGAGACTTTGGATAATGAATCACGTGTCCACATATTTAAAATCTACCACCATCAGATAACGATACAGTTTGTCTCTGAAAGAAAAAGAAAAAAAAATGTATATATGTATTTGGTTCGCTGTTGAAAGATTTTGCAGGTAATTTGGTACCTTGATATATGAGAAGATAGATAAAAAGCAGAAATTTGGAATAATGGAGTACGTATACTCAAAATCGAAATATACTATCAACTATAATCTTATATAATTTATCTTTGAAGATTTTCTGTTAATTCGCCTAGTTTGTTACCTTAATATACGAGAAAATAGACCAATAATAAAAAAAAGTTTAAACTTGAAATAATGAAGTACATCTAAGCGATAGTCACCATAGAAGGTTTGTACATATGGGTGAGCTTGAGCAAGGCGACGTCTCGAACCCAAAGCGGATTATGGAGAGAGAAATGAGGAAGAGGACGGAGACACGACTTACCCTCTGCCCTCTTCCCCCTCTTTCCTCCCCCTTCCCCGTCTTCCTCCTCCTCCGCCTCTTCCCCTACCCCCTCCTTCCCCACTACCCCCTCCTTTCCCACTACCCCTCCTCCTCTTCCCATTCCCCTTCTCTTTCCCCTCCCCCTCCCCTTCCTCCTCCTCCCCTTCCTCCCCCTTCTCTTCCTGCTCCTTCCCTCCTCCTTCTTCCCTTCCACTTCCTCCTCCTCCCCCTCCTTCTACCCCTCCCCACTCCCCCCTCCATTGACGCCCAAACGTAATGGGATTATATGCGTGTTATCTTGTTACGGTTTCTTAGTTTTTCCTTCTCTGTTTATCTTCTCTATTTATTTTCTTTCTCAAATGTACGGTAAGCCTAAACGGGAGAAAGACACAGTTCATAAAAAAATAGGTTAATGTCATAAAAAAAGTTTGGTTCATTTTTTTTTTTACTGTTATCGTATCAAATGTAGTTTTTTTTTTGTTAGTTTTATAATGGGCGTAGACTCGTACGAAGGGAAAATATAAAGATAAATTTTAGGGTTTAGAAGGAGAGGAAGACATTGGGGAGAGTGAGGAGGTGGGGGTGGGGCGATGGGAGATGGGGGTGGGAAGTGGGGGTGGGGGGATGGGGGATAGGGTACATACGGTGAAGAAACTGACCCTAAATATAACGACCATTAAGCCTACTATTTGTTTTTCTGTCCCTCCTCCCTTCCTCTCCTCTCCCCCCTCCCTCCCCTCCCCTCCCCTCCCCTCCCCTCCCCTCCCCTTTTCCTCTAACACCCTCCGTTTTCTTCCCCCCCACCCTTTTGCCAATTAATTATACCTAAGTCTCCCCTAATACCCTACCACTCTTCTCTCTCTCTCCTCCCTGCTCATTAATTTCCCCTGTCGGAGTGAAAGGGATAACTCTGTCTGTTTGGTTGGTGCATACATTACGTCATCGATTGGGTTTTTGCGTCTAAATATTATTCCTCTCTCGTCGGTTGCTTGGTTGTGGGTTGAGTTTGAAAGCCTCATTTTTCCTTTGTTGGACCTTTGTTTTTAGGAAGGAGGAAGAATGAGGAATGAGGATAGGAAGGGGGGTGGAGGAAAGAGGTGGGCGGTGGGGGGAGCTAGGGGGTGAAGTTGGAGTAAGATGGTGCTTGGTGTGTAAGTTAAAGGTCCTAAAGGGAGTCATAGTCTAGCGTTATTTGCACCTACGTCTCTCTTCTCTCTCTTTCTCTCTTTTCTCTTTTCTTCTTCTTCTTCTCTCTCTCTCTCTCTCTCTCTCTCTCTCTCTCTCTCTCTCTCTCTCTCTCTCTCTCTCTCTCTCTCTCTCTCTCCCTCCCTCCCCCTCTCCTTCTCCCTCTCCCCTTCCTCCTCCCCCCCTTGGAAATCCATAGCCCCGCCCCCTGTAATGACTACATATAAGAGGCCGGTACTTCAGCTTCTCCCCACCCCCCACCCCCACCCCCATAAAACTTCTCCCGTTGCCTCAACCGTTGCCGTCTCTGTTGCCGCTCCTATTAGCACCTCCGTTGCCTCTTCCCTTAACTGGACGGGAATGGCGTGTCCGTTAATATTGCTGTTGTTGGTGTGTGTGTCTGATGATGTTTCTGATGGCGGTGCGTGCGTTAGTGTTTCTGTTGTCGTTATGTCCTTTAATGTCCCTG
>NC_051397.1:37364529-37367029 GCF_015228065.2 Penaeus monodon | reverse complement strand
AACCCTTGGAATCGTGGAAGTTAATTAAGCCGACAAATAAAAGGAATTTTCGGCGAGTGGAATGTTTGGCAATATATGTATACATTTATTACTTCAGTTCCCCCCCCCCCTCCCCCAACTCTCGTTTTCCCTTTCTCTCTCTCTCTCTCTCTCTCTCTCTCTCTCTCTCTCTCTCTCTCTCTCTCTCTCTCTCTCTCTCTCTCTCTCTCTCTCTCTCTCTCTCTCTCTCTCGCTTCTTCTTCTTCTTATTGTTATTATTATTGTTATTATTATTATTATTATTATTATTATTATTATTTATTGCCTTTTTCTTCTTTCTTCTTCTTCCACTGCTTTGCCCTCCCTGCTCTTTCTCCCTTTGTCCTCCTCCTCGTTTCCCTATCCTCACCCTTTTTCCTTCTTCGTCTTACCCTCACTTTCTTTTCCTTGCTCCCCCCCCAACCTTTTTTATCCTCCTTTCCCTCTTATCATACCGCTTCCCTCTTCCTTTTTTCTCGTTTTCCTTTTTTCCCTCTTTCTCCTTCCTCCTTCCTCCATATTCTTCTCCTTTCGTTTCCCCTATCCTTGTCTTCGTCCCTCCGTTACGTATACTCCTTCCTCCCTCTCTTTCTCTCTCCCTCTTTATCTTTCCTTCCTTCCCTCTCCAGCTCTCCCCTCCCCCTCCCCACTGCCCTCCCCTTTTCCTCTTTCTTTAAACTCCGTGCTCTATCTTCTTCTCCTTCCCTTTTCCCTATCCTTCTCCTCCTTCTCCTTCTCCTCCTCCCTCTCCTTCTCTCTCCTTTTAATTCTCCTTCCCTTCCCTTCTTACCTCTCCCTTCCTCCTCCGTCCGTCTTTTGCTTTTCCTCTTTCTTTAAACTCCTTCCTCCGTCTTCTTTTCTTTCCCCTCTCCTCCTCCCTCCGTCGCGAATACGCTTTCCTCAATCTCCTTCTCCCTTCCTCTAATCCTCCTTCCCTACTCTCCCTGCCTCTCCCCTCCCCTCCTCACCCACTAGGGGGGGGTAGGAGGTAATTAGCAAATAAAAAGCCCGAAACATTTTTTTCAAGATCGTAATCACCCTTGACTTAATTCTTATTGATTTCGGATAATGAGACAGAGGCCAAGGGGGGGGTTGGGGGTGGGGGGAGGATGAAGGGAAGGAGGGAGGGGGGACGGAAGGGGGTGGGGTGGGGGAAGGAGGGAGGGGGACGGAAAGGGGGGTGATAGAGGGAAGGAGGGAGGGGGGACGGAAGGGGGAGGAGACGAATGGGGTAGGATTAGGGGGAAGGAGGGTTCAAAGGAGGAAAGGAGAGTATGTGGGGGAGACTTTAGAGGAGGGGGGAAGAGGGGAAGGGAGAGGAGGACGTGAGAATAAATAAGGGGAGAGGGGAGGAAGGAGGAAAGGAAGGGGGATAATGAGGAGGATGGGGGTGAGGAGGAGAAAAAGAAGAGTGAGGAGGAAGGGAGACGGAGGGTTAAAGAGGAAATGACGAGGAAGGGGAACGAGGGAAGGAGAGAAGAAGGGAAGGAGGGAGAAAGATACAGGAGGAAAAGAGAGGAGAGAAGGAGGGAAGGACGAGAGGAAGGGGGGGTAGGGAGAGAGGAAAGGAAGGAGGGAGGGCGGGAAGGAGGGACAGGGAGAGAGGAAAGGAAGGAGGGAGGGCGGGAAGGAGGGACAGGGAGAGAGGAAAGGAAGGAGGGAGGAAAGGAAGGAGTAAATAAATGTAGGAAGGAAGGAGGGAAGGAAAAAGGAGAAGAGTAGGAGTGTATACAGGAACAAGTGAAGGAAAGAAAGAGATAGGATAACTGAGGAAACACACACACACACACACACACACACACACACACACACACACACACACACACACACACACACACACACACACACACACACACACACATATATATATATATATATATATATATATATATATATATATATATATATATATATATATATATGAACACACAGAGCTCTCCGGATATTGAAGCTCCCTCCCCCCCCAAAAAAAAAAAATAATGATGATGATGTAATAATAATAATAATAATAACATAAAATAATAATAATAATAATATGATAAAAGGGGAATGGAGGACACTGCTTAGATTCCCTTTGGCGTGTCTTAAGGTGGCGTTTCTCAAGAAGGTGTGATTATCCGGTGTTACTTTCCTCCTCATGTATTCCCATTATATCTCTCCCCCTTTTTGATGAGTCGCGTCCGTTGAGCGTAATTTCGATTAATTTATCTGAATAAGTTGTTTATTTGCGCGATTTGTTTATCTGAATGAGTTTATGGTTTGCGTTGGTTTTGTTTGTATTTTATCTACTGTTTTCTTTGTTTTTCTCTTAGGATTTGGTCTGTGTCTGTCGTTTGTGGTTTATGCCTTTGATGATTTTGGGTTTAATTTCTTTTGCAGACACAAATGCAAAAGATCCAAAGGAGATATGGCTTCTATTTGTGTGTATTCTTCGTGTATTTTATTATTATTGTTATTATCATTATTATAATTATTGTTGTTA
>NC_051397.1:37354529-37359529 GCF_015228065.2 Penaeus monodon | reverse complement strand
TCTCTCTCTCTCTAATATATATATATATATATATATATATATATATACTATATATATATATATATCTATATATACTATAATGTATGTATATTATATATATATATATATATATATATATATATATATATATATATATATATATACATATATATGTATACATATATATACATATACACACACATACCTATCTATCTATCTATCTGTTTAGCTTTCTGTCTTTCTCTCTTTCTTCCTTTCCTTCTTCTCGGATGATGGGGGAAAGAAGTGTGGTGGAGAAAGGGTCAAAGGAAATGATGATGGAGAGGGTGAAGATGGGACAGGGAAGGTTCAGATGGGTTTATATGGATTGGTGGGTCCATTTATCTCTTTCCTTCCTCTCTGTCTCTTTCTCTCTCTTTCCTCTCCCTTCTCTTTCCTCTTCCCTCTTTCGCTTCTGTCTCTCCATGCTCCGTCTTTTCTGTTCCTCTGTACTGCCTTCGTGTCTTTTTTATTGCCCCTCTTATTCTTCCTCTTTTGATTCTTTCGTTTCTGTTTCTACTTTATCTGTGTCTGTTTTCTCCCTCTCTGACTCTTTCCTCTCTCTTTCCCTCCCTTTCTCCCGTCTCTCCTTCCCAGCCTCCCACACTTCCTCCCTTTATTCTATCTCTCTTCATTCCTTCTCTCCCTATTTCCTTTCTTTCTTCCTCCCTTTCACCCTCACAGTCTCCCTGTCACCATTCCTTTCTCCTTTCCTCTCCCTTTCTCCCTCACAATCTCCCTGTCTCCATTCCTTTCTCCTTTCCTCTCCCTTTCTCCATTCCTCACAATCTCCCTTTCTCTCCTTTTTCCTCCCTTTCTCCCTCACAATCTCCCTTTCTCCATTCCTTTCTCCTTTCCTCTCCCTTTCTCTCCATTCTCCCCCAGCCAATACAGAGGGACGGAAAATTAATGGGTCGATGATCAGCGTCGAATGACCAGCCGATGATGGCGAACAGAGGAACCTCGCTCTCGCTTCTCGTATTTAACCGTTGCTCGTTTCATTCTCCGTTTATCAAGCTCAATCTCTAACCCTTGATTCCGAGATTGTTTTGTTGGGAAGTGGTGGTGGTGGTGGATGGTCCCTTCCTCCCCCACTCCTCTCATCTGACCTCACTCCCCCCCTGCATTTCAACCCGCCTCCCCTATCTACACCCTTTCCCCCTACCTGACCAACCCTCCTCCTCCTCCCGCCATACCCATACCATCATCCACTCCCCCGCCTCCCTCAATCCATCCCATCCCCCTTCATCATCTCCCCCCCCCCCAAACAACCACAAGCCCATCCCACCCCACCCACCGAACCCATCCCACCCCACCCACCAAACCCACCCCACCCCACCCCACCCACCGAACCCATCCCACCCCACCCACCGAACCCATCCCACCCCACCCACCAAACCCACCCCACCCCACCCACCCACCGAACCCATCCCACCCCACCCACCGAACCCATCCCACCCCACCCACCAAACCCACCCCACCCACCCCACCCACCGAACCCAACCCACCTCTCGTTCAACCCCCCCACCCGTTAAAGGAGGAGCACGTGACCGCCACGCACCACCTCACGAGAAGCACCTGAGATCACCTGGAGGTTTGGGTTTCACATCCGGACGCCGCCGGTGGGTCTTCTTGTGTGATATTGATTTACTTCATTTGGGATTTTATAAGAAAGGGGAGGGTGTGGGGAGGAGGGAGGGGGGGGAGAGAGGGAGGGGGAAGCGGAGGGATGGGAGAGGGGAAGGGGGAAGGTAGGGAGGGATGGGAGTGGGTGAAAAGGAGGGAAGGAGAGAGGTGGAGAGAGGGAGGGGTGGGTGACAAGAAGGGAGAGGGGGAGGATGGAAGGAGGAGGGAAAGGGGAGACGGGAAGGCAGGGGGAGAATGAAAGGGGAGAAAAGGAGCAGAGATGAAGGGAGGAATAACGGGGAGGGGGAGGAGGAAGGGTTAAAGAGGACGAAAATAAGGGTTAGGATAAGGTGAGGGTGCAGGTAAAGGCGAGAGGGTGAGGGTGTAGATAGGAAAAGGGATCTTAAGGGAAGGCAAAAAGGAAGCGCTAGAAAGGATTAAGGTAGGTCGGAGTAGGGGGGGGGGAGGTAGGAGCGGGGTGGGTGGGAGGGAGTTGATGAGGTGATAGGGGACAGAGGGGAGTGAAAGAGAGGGATAAAAGAGGGGAAAGCTAAGGTGGATGGGAAAATTTGGAGAAAGGGTTAAAGGGAGGAATAGGAAAAAATAATAAAAGGTAGGAAGGTAATAGGGACAGGAATAGGGTAGGGTCACGGGGTTAGGGTAAGAGGGGTAATAAAGGAGAACTAGAAATCAGAGGATAAGAGAAGGAGAAAGGGATGGACAAGTCCCAGAATTCTTGGAACGAATGAGCGTGAATAGAAGAGACGCGATAAAGAAGAATGAAGGAGAGGGTAAGAAAGAGGGGTGAAGGAAAGGAACAAAACACGAGGATGAGGTTAGTAAAGGGAAGATGGGAAGAAGTAGTAATGAATAAATAGGAAGATAAAGGAAAAGGAAAATGATAGCGATGCAAATTTTCCAACTGATAAAAAAAAAGATAAAGGAAAGAACCACAAGAAAGATAAATAGAAAGAAAGAAAAAAAGAAAATGAGTGAAAGAAAGAATACACTTAAAGCCAAACAAAAACAAGAGAGAGAAAGAAAGAATAAAAAAGAATAAAGAAAACAAAACTTTAGCGAAAGAAAAAGAAAGAAAAAACTAGAAGGAAAAAAAAGAATGAAAGAAAATAAACAAAGGAAGAAAAAAGAAATCAAACAAACAAATAAAAGAAAGGAAAGTAAGAAAATAGAAAGAAAAAAAATAAATGAAAGAAAAACAAAGAAAACAAAAACGAAACCAAACCAAACGAAACAAAAAATCCCCATCTTCGTTTGCCCAAGAAACCCAAACCTCACATAGGCCTACCCTTCCTCCTCGGTCCCAACGCAAGTCGCGGAGATGCCTATCGTAGGACCTTTTCTGTAGAATACGTTGACTCCTGGAATGCTCCCCGGGAATGGACGGAATCCTGGAATGCTGGATCGGGAATAGTCACTGTATTGGAATCATGTGTCAGTTTGAGGATATCGAGAGCAATGATAGCGAAGGGAAAAAAGTAAACAAGAAATCAGTGAATGGATTGGGTGATTTATACAAGGGATGGTGAGGATAAAATTGATGGCAAGAGAGATGGTGGTGATAGGGATGGTAGTGATAATGTGATAGCAGAGATGATGATGATAACAAGTATAGTGATAGGAATGGTAATAATAATATGATAGCAGGGATGATGAGGATAAAACAAGATGATCTGATAAATAGTGATAATAGCAATAATAGTAATTATGTGATAGCAGGGATGATGATAATAAATGTGATGAAAAGAGTGATAATGATGATAACAATGTTTGTAGTTAAGATATTGAGACTGAGAATAATAAAAGACCAGAATGATAATGAGAACAGAATTCATAATCATAACAGGAAAGATCACCAATATAATAAGGGTATAATGATGAGATCGTGATAAGGATGATACTACTACCACTGATTATGATAAATAAATGCTAATGTAAATATATATATATATATATATATATATATATATATATATATATATATATATATATATATATATATATATTAATATATAGTATTGTTATTGTCATTGTTGCTGTTAATGTCATTATTGTTGTTAGTAG
Source organism: Penaeus monodon (assembly GCF_015228065.2). NCBI lineage: Eukaryota > Metazoa > Arthropoda > Malacostraca > Decapoda > Penaeidae > Penaeus > Penaeus monodon. The sequence continues at coordinate 37,355,803 of NC_051397.1, read as the reverse complement.
TGGGGGTAGTATTGTTATTGTTATTATCATTATTATTATTATTATCATTATTATTATTATTATTATTATTATTATTATTATTATTATTATTGTTATTGTTATTGTTATTGTTATTGTTATTGTTATTGTTATTATTGTTATCATTATCACCACCACCACCATCATCATCATCATCATCATCATCATCATCATCATCATCATCATCATCATCATCATCATCATCATCATCATCATCATCATCATCATCATCATCATCATCATCATCATCATCATCATCTTCATCATCATCATCATCATCATCATCATCATCATCATCAATATTATTGCCATCATTATTATTATTGTAACTATTTTTATTATTTATTATTATTATCATTAGTAGCATAATTATTTTGTTGCTATTATTATTGTTATTATTATTGTCATGGTTGTTACTATTATCATTTTCATTACGACGCTATTGTTGTCATTGTTGAATATAATTTCCATTGTTATTTATTACAAGTTTATTATCCTAATTATCCTTGGGGTTATTAGTAGTGAGAGTAGCATTGTGGTATTCTCATTATTATATCATTATTATTATTATTTCCATAGTCCCCTCTCTCCTTCCTCCTTCCTTTCCCCCTTCCCCTTCCTCTTCCCCCTTCTCCTCCCCCTTCCCTTTCCTCCTCCTCCTCCTCCTCCTGCTCCTGCTCCTCCTCCTCCTCCTCCTCCTCCTCCTCTCCTCCTCCTCCTCTCCTCCTCCTCCTCTCCTCCTCCTCCTCCTCCTCCTCCTCCTTCTCCTCCTCCTCCTCCTCCTCCTCCTCTCCTCCTCCTCCTCCTCCTCCTCCTCCTCCTCCTCCTCCTCCTCCTCCTCTCTCCCCCACCCACCTCCTCCTCCTCCTCCTCCTCCTCCTCCTCCTCCTCCTCCTCCTCCTCCTCCTCCTCCTCCTCCTCCTCCTCTCCCCCCCCATCCCTGCCATTAAGAACTCGCAAGATCCTCGTTCTCTGAAAGGCTTTGTGCGCTCTTTCTCGTCGGTGGATCTGCCATGGAGTCGCTGCCATTAACGGCTTCGTTTCGTTGTTGTTGTGGTTGTTTTTGGTGGTGAAGGTTTGTTGTTGTGGTTGTTGAGAGTTGTGGTTGTAATGTTTGTACTTGTTTCTGGTGGTGTGGTTGTTTCTGGTTGTGGTCGCGGTTGTTGGGGTTGTGTTATTGGTTGTGATTGCTTCGTGATGCATCTTTGTTGCTGTTGTGGTTCTTGAAGGGTTGTTGGTGTTCCTCTGTTTTGAAA
>NC_051397.1:37337029-37349529 GCF_015228065.2 Penaeus monodon | reverse complement strand
ATGATGGTTAAGATACTCATGATAATGATAATAACGACGATGATAATCATGATCAAGGTCGTGGCCAGAAGAGGAAAGGGAAACAATGAACATGGTATGGAGAGTGATATTAAAGATACTGATGTTGATAATGGTGAAGTGATAATAATTTTAATAATCATGCATATGTCTCTATATCTATCTATCTCTCTATCTATGTATATGTTAATCTATTTATTTTATTTGTGCTCACACGCACACGCACGCGCACACACACACAATAAATATATATGAGTATATGTATATATCTACACACACACACACATATATATATGTGTGTGTATATATATATATATATATATATATATATATATATATATATATATATATATATATATATATGTGTGTGTGTGTGTGTGTGTGTGTGTGTATGTATAAATGTATATCAATTTATATATTCATAAATATTCGTATATATATACATATTGCAATGTAATGTAATGTTATATAATATAACAGAACACAATATAATATAATATGCTATATTTTAGGCGACACTGAATAAATAAATAGAACGATGAGCTTTTCCATTTCCCCGAGCGGCGTGTTCGGCGCTGAACCCATCCGAGGTTTTTAGGATTTGCATCGTCAATGTGCAAATCCGGTCTGGCGCAGCCGCGTGTTCCCACCCCGAGCGGAGGGGGGATGTGTGATGGGGGTTGGGGAGGAGGAAGTGTGGGGGAGGGAGGGATGTGTGGTGGAAGTTTGGGAGGGGGAAGGGAAGGGGGTGATCTGTAATGGGGATTGGAGAGGGGGGAGGGAGGGGAAAAGGGTTGTGGAGAGGAGAGAGATGAGCTGTGATGGGGAGGGGGGGGGAAGTGAAGGGAAAGGGGAGGCTGTGTCATGGGGACTGGGGAAGGAGAGGGTAAAGTAAGGGGGAAGGGGAGGAATGGGTGTGGATCATTGCGGGACGGGCGTGTGGTATGGAGGTGGGGGAAGGGAAGGGGAGGGGTAAGTGAGGGAGGCGGAGGGTCTGGGGTGTGTGGAGGAGGGAGAGGTACGTGGAGGGAAGGAAGACACTGTGGACGTGTGGAGGGGAGAGTGTGTGGAGGGCTGAGGAAGAAGAAAGTGGGGGTGGGGAAGAGGAGTGGGAGAAGAAGTGGAAAGGGGAAGGGGAGATGAGGAGAATGGAGAGAACCGGGGAGGAGGGGCGCGGGAGGGTTGGAGGGTCGACGGAAGGGAGATGAAGGAAGGAACAGGGAGACAGAGAGAGGAGAAAGAGGCACAAGGAGAGAAAGAAGAGGAAGGAGGAAGGGTGACAGGGAAAGAGTGAGTAAGTGAATGAAGGAGAGAGAGAGAGAGAAATAAAGAAATATAGATAGATAGATAGAGAGAAAGAGAGGGGGGGGGGTCGAAAGAGAGAGAGAGTGGGGGGGCGGGCGAGAGGGCGAGAGAGATGAAAGGAGAGAGAGACGAGGGAGGCGGCCAGAAATCCGTTAACAAGATTAAACACGCAGACGCCCAGACAGAGAGATAAGAAAACGCAGAGACAAATAAACAGAAAATCAGAATTGAGAGCGAGAAATAAAGGAAAGAGAGAAAGAGAAAATCAGTGAGAGAAACCAGGACATAAAAAGATAAATTTGACAGACGCAGTCACAGATACAGTTCCCATGGTGATAACGCAGAGCTGAGGAGATAATAGGCTCAGCAGGTCTCAAATGAAAGTGCTGACGCGTTCACTAATCAGCAGTGCCGGAGCTGACACAACGTTGCAAGCGGAGGCGGTAGTCGGTCGAGTGGAGGGGGGAGGGGATGGGGGAGGGCGAGGTCGACAATACTATGTAAACCTGTGCCTTGGAAATTGGGTTTAATTGGAACGCTGTTCTCTTAGTCCCTCCTCTCTCTTTGTCCTCTCTCTCTCTGTTTCTCTGTCTTCTCTCCCTCTTTCCTTCCCTCCCTTCCTACCTCCCTCTCTCTCTTTCACCTTTTCTCCGTCTCCCTCCCTCCTTCCCCCCATTTTTACCTTCCTTCCCCTCCCTCTCTCTCTCATCTACTCCCTTTTACCCTTTCCTCCATATCTTCTTTTCCCTACGTACTTCTTTCCATCCTTCCGTCTCGATCTCCATTTCTCGCAAATGTGCAACTGACAGACCAATATTAGAGATATGAAAGCCGCGCAGCAGAGGTAAATGTGAATTGCGTCTCTCTTTCTCTCTGCCTTTCTCTTTCTTTTCCTTGCCCTGTCTTTCATATCTCTTTCCCTCCTATCCCCTATACTTTCTTCTCTCTCCTCTCTGTGTCTAACTCTCTCTCTCTCTCTCTCTCTCTCTCTCTCTCTCTCTCTCTCTCTCTCTCTCTCTCTCTCTCTCTCTCTCTCTCTCTCCAACTCTTAATCTCTCTCTTGCCGGTTATTGCATCGTCTATACACGTCGCCCAGCGTTAATTGAGAAGGGGGGGGGGGTGACGAGGACGAGGAAATGGAGAAAAGAAGAAAAGGAAAGGGAGGAAGAAGAAGAGGATAACAAAGAAAAACGGAAGGACAAGTGGAAGGGGAATAATAATAATAACAATGATAATAACAAAAGAGCCAAAAGGGGAACAAGACGAAAAGGGGGGAAAAGGGAAGAGAGAGGAAGAAAACTGCAGGAAAGGGGAAGAGAGGGGAAAGGATAGACGTAATTAGATTGTGTATCACTGTTTATGGCGTTACTATTAGAGGGGGAAGGGAGAGGGAAGAAGGGGGAAGGGGGGATAATTAAGGGGAAATGTCAATAACGTTTAAATGGAGGCGATTAATGCATGATTTATGGCCTTGGGGGAGGGGGGACTGGGATGAGGGAGATAGAGTTACTTGGGGGGGGGGGGTAGGAAGGATGGAAATGGAGGGGAAGTGAATACGTTTGCGTAGTTGGATGAGAGAGAGAGGCAGATACAGACAGAGAGAGGGATAAGGAAAGGGAGAGTTAGAGAGAGAGAAAGTAAGAGAGAGAGGGGGGGGGAGGCAGAGAGAGAGAGAGAGAGATAAATAGAGAAAGAAAGATAAATGACAAAGAAAATTCACCAAGAAAGAAAAGAAAGAGACACAGAAAAAAACACAAAGAGGAAGGAAGGAAATCCAAAGGGACCAAAACAATCATGAAAAGCAGGAGGAACATAAAATGAAAAAGAAAAAAAAAATAAGAAAAATAAGAAGACCAAGAAGAAGAAGACCCGAGAGAAGGCAAGAGATAATAACGAATGAAGGAAGATAGGAAAATAGTATAATGCCTGATAATAGCCAGATTGTTTTTGATGTGTGTTGTGTCGAAGAACTTTTTAAAAGGGGGTGAGACTTCTTAAGTAGAGGCTTAGATCACTTTAATGAGACGCAGCGTGCTAACCCTGGTGCCGGGGAGGAGGAGAGAAAGGAGAAAAGGAATGAGAGGAAGATTGGGAAGGATAGGATAGGATAAGGGAAGAGAGAGAGAGGGGAGGAGAAGGGAGAGAGAGCGAAGGAGGAGAGGGAGTGCAGTGGGGTGGGTATGGAGAGGAAGAGAGAGAGAAGATAAGAGAGATAAAGAGAATAATACACACACACAAAAACACACACCACATAGAGAGAGAGAGAGAGAGAGAGACAAACAGACACAGACCGACAAAACAAGACAAAGAGACGCAAACAGAGAATAAGCTATGGTACGAGACAGAGAACGAAAGAGAGAGAGAGAGACAGAAAAAAAAATCAAAGGAAGTGAAAGGCAAGCAAGCACAGTCAACCAGACAAACGCAGCAAAGACAAAGCAGCAGAGTATAAGGGGATCTAAATGTTAATTCAGCTGTTTTGGCCAAGAAGGACAGGGAAATGGGAGGACAGGAAGACAATCGTGTTGATTCAGGCTTCAGGATGCTGTGTTTTCCGAGAGGGAGCGAATGTTTATGGTATTTCTTAATTTATTCTTATTATATATGGATTTATTTATTGGTTTACTTATTTTATAGATATGACGACGGTGTATTTATTACATTTATTTATTTTTTTTATTATTCATATTATTAATTAATTCATTATTCATATTATTTATTTATTATTCATATTATATATTTATTTATTATTTATATTATATTTTTATTTATTATTCATATTATTTATTTATTTTATAGAGATGACAGCGTTACATTTAAATTTCAAGCACGAGGGAAGACTCCCCCCCCCAACCCCCCCCCCCTCCACCCCCGCGAGACTGGTCTTTAAAGTTGGAATTTCTCTACGAGCTAAATCGCCATCAGTGCCATGGGAAAATCGACTCTCCGGATGCAGAGACACAGGGGCCAAAGTCGCGTGAAAGGACAGGGAGGCGCCAAGTCTCTGGGCTTTGTCGAAGTTTTCCAATCATCCTTTTGAAGTCATTCCAGTGATGCCGTAGAGAACATCTCCTTTTTTACTATTCTTTTTTTTTCTCTCTCTCTTCCTGCTTTTATATGCGTTTGTTTATGTTTATTTTATTCACTTTTCCTTGTGTGGCTTTTCTCCCTCTCTCCCCTCTCCCCTTTTCCTCCCCTCTCGTGGCTTGTTAGGCCGGAAATTTTGGGTAGTGCTTATTTTTGTGTGTGACTTTGTTCCTCTGTCTTTTTCTCTTTCTCTCTCTCTCATTCTCTCTCCCCTCCCTCCCCCCCTCGCTCCTACCCTCCCTCCCTCTCTTCGTCCCTTTCTCCCTCTCACCCTTCCTTACTTCCCTCCCTTCCTCCTCTCCTCCTTCTCATCCTTTCTCTCCTCCCTCTTCTCCTTTCTTTCTTCCTTTCTCCCGCCCCCTCCCCCTTTTTTCCCTCAGTCTCAAACCTCAAATCATCTCGGACAAAAATATCCTCAGAGAACCTCAAGTCTAAGGACTAGAGAGCGTCCGTAGGTAGTCGTCAGAACGCGTTTGAAGTCGAGGGAAATTATTTTATCATATATATTTTTTTATATATACTTTTTTTTTTTTTTTTTTTTTTTTCGTAGGACGAGCGAACGAGAAGGAACATGCAAGGCAATGAAGCTTCTGGAAACAAGTTGGGGGAAGGGGCAGGGGCGGGGGAGGGAGGGGTGAGGGGTGAGGGTATAGGGAAGGGAGAGAGAGGGTTCGGAAGGGGGTTGAGGGAGAGGGAAGTAGGTGGAGGGAGGACAGGGGGAGAGTGCAGGGAGAGAATACAGAGGGGGAGAGGGAGGGAGAAGAAGGGGTAGGAGCAATGAGAGAGGAAGGTGAAAGATGAGGGAGAGAGGAGAGAAAGTAAGAGTGAAAAAGGAAATAAGGGTGAGGGTAAGACGTAGGGAAGGGAGAGAAGGGGAGGGGGAGGAGGATGAAGGGCAAGGAAATCAAAAAGAGCGAAAGAAGGAAGAAAAGTGTGAAGGGTAAGGGTTAAAGTATAAGAAGGGCATGAACGATGAAGGAAAAGAAGTAGAATAGTAGGAGGAAGAAGAAAGAAAATAGAAAGCAGAGAAGGAGAGGATAAAAGAATGTCTTTCTCGCAGCGTCCTTGGCTCCGTCTGGGCTGGATCCTTCTGCCGGAGGAATTTCGAGAAGCCTCACAGATATTGTTTTGCTCGAACGAAATGTCTGTATTTAGATAGACTCGAGATGTGGGAGAAAAGATGGAAGGGATAGAGGAGGAGGAGGAATAGGAGGAGGGGAGGGGAGGGGTAGAGGAGGAGTGGGAAAGGAGGGTTGAAGGGGAGGAGGTGGAGGAGGAGGAAGGGTAGAGGGGGAAGAGAAGAAAGAGGGTTAGAGGAGGAGGAGTAGGAGGAAGAAGAAGGGAGAAAGAGGAGAAAGAAAAAGAGTGAGAGGAGAGCGAAGAAAAAAGAAAGAAAGAAAAGGAGATGAAGAAGGGAACAAGATTACAAATAGCAATAAGAAAAGAATGACCCAAGAAGATATTTATTTAAGGATGAGAATTTATCAACACACACACTAAATGTATTGCCATTTATGTAGCTTCCAAAATTATCATTATTATTTTATTTGCGAAATCGTTACATTTTCACTTATTTTTTCATTTTCATTTTTCCAGTTTCCTTTCGTTCAGTTCAGAAAAATAGAAAAAAGAAAGAATTGTAAAGAAAAACTATAAAAAAATTATAACAATAAGCATGGGCAAAGGGGAGGAAGAGGAGTAAAAACTAAATATAACCTTAGACAAAGATTAACGAAAACAACAACAATAAGAACATTGCATAATGCTCTCTGCAACAACATCGAGACGAACCTTCCGCTCTTGCATTAGACAAATTAAACAAAAAATCTTTCCTTTAATTCATTATCGTTCATGTTATCACTATCCACTGGGTTTACCATGTTCTCATTAGCTGATAAGAAGGAAAGAGAGAGAGATTAATGCACGGGAAAGAACAAATATGCAAATCATGAAACCAATTGCCACATTTTCTTTAGGAGTATTGATGTGTTTGTTTGTCTGGGTCACCTAGAGTTACAGTGTACGTAAAAATACTCATAGAATTCTGAATATAATGCACAAGGTAACAGAGAGAGAGAGAGAGAGAGAGTGAGTTTGCACAACTGTAGGTAGAAGTTGATAAAATTTGTTCACATTTTATGGAGATAATTGCAGATTAGACATGCTATAAAAAAACATAAAGAAACAAACTGTTGAGATAAAAATGTAGAATTAAATTCTGAAAATAGGAAACGAAAAAAAAAATGAAAAAGAGAGAAACTTATTTGAAAGTAAATAATTGAAAGAAAGATTCGAGAAACAAAAAGAGAGCTTCTCGCTTGCCCTCAATCCCCTCTTTTCTCCCCTTCCCCCCATCTCCCCCTTTCTTTCCCTCGCCCTCCCCCATCTCCCTCTGGCCTCCCTCTCTCCCCCATCCCTTCTTGCTTCCCCTCACGCCCATCCCCCTCTTTCTTCCCCTTGCCCCGTCTCTCTTCCCCTCACCCCTACCCCCTCTTTCTTTTCCTCCCCAGGCTTTCTCCCCCAACTAAGCCACGTTCCTTCCCACCCCCATCTTTGCCTCCATTTCCTTTCCCCATGCCATCCTCCCAAGCCCCAGCCTCCTTTTTTTTCCCTCCCACCTCTCTCTCCCTCCCCGTAACCCCCTCTTTCTTCCCCTCCCGCTTCTTTCCTCCCTCCCTCTCCCTCTTTCCACCTTCTCCCTCTCCCTTCCCTCCTTCCTCCCTCCCCCTCCCCCTCTCCCATCCCCCCCGCCCTCCCACTGAGCCAAGTTCTTAACCTTCATAATACTTGATCGATATGACCCTCCTGGCAGGTTGGCGGACTCCAGTCTGACGAGTCCTTGTACTCTCTCTTAACTCTCTAGCTCTTTCTCTGTCCCTTTTTCTAGCTCTTTTTCTCGTTTTCCCTGTTTTTTTGTTTTTTTTTTCTTATTTTTTGTTTGCTTGTTTTGTTTTCACCTCCTCTCCTCGTACTCCTCGGTTACTTTTTTTTTTTACGTCTTTCTCTTCTCTCTCTCTCTCTCTCTCTCTCTCTCTCTCTCTCTCTCTCTCTCTCTCTCTCTCTCTCTCTCTCTCTCTCTCTGTCCTTTTCACTTCTCTTCTCCTCTCTCTCTCTCTCTCTCTCTCTCCTCTCCTCTCCCTCTCCTCTCCTCTTCTCCTTCTCTCTCTCTCCTCTCCTCTCTCTCTCTCTCTCTCCTCTCCCTCCTCCCTCTCCCTCCTCTCCTTGATGTATAAGAATTATTCGCTCGAGTGATACTGATTATACGATAATTACTTTCGGAGTAATGTATAATTTTTTCGATGTATAATGATGATCATATGATATCGTTCCGATAACATAATGATACACCTTTAAGGAGGGAAGAACCAAAAGCAGACCCGAATAAAATTGGAAGAGGTCAAATAATATTCATACATGGACATGCCTCTACGGAAATAAATGCATATCTGTTGCTCTACATATACATATCTATGAGACAGGTAGATAGATAAATGCATATCTATCATATAGATATGCACATATACAGAGATAAATGCACATATATTTATCATACATATGCGTTTATTTCTGTGTATACAGTATGCTCTTCCATATGTGTGGATATTTATTGGGTCAGGCCTCTTCCAACTTTAAATAACCAGCTGAATATCAGTGGTGATGATCAACGTTGGAAAAGTAAGATAATGACGGTCATTATTTTAGGAAGATGATGCTAAAAAAAACAAAAGAGGACTTAGATATACCAGCATGATATAAAAAAGGTAGCTTAAAAATAAAAAAGGGGAAAAAGGAAGAAGAAAAAGAGAAAAAGAAGAAAAAAGGCATATGAAGGAAGGGAAAAGATATTTTACAGCCGAGCTCGTACATCTCAGGACCTACCCGCTTTTTCCCCTCGCCCCTCCACCCTCCCCTCTCCCCTTCTTCGTTCTCGCATCTCTTTCCTCTTGCCTAACACCTCGTTTTTCTCGCCATTCCTTTCCCATGTTTCTCTCTTCTCTCCTCTCCTTCGCTGTCCTCTCACTCTTTCCCCCTCCGTTTTTCTCCCTTATTCCCCTCTCCTCCCCTTCCCCACGGTTCTCCCCCCCCATCTCCCCCTCTTTTCCCTTGCATCCCCTTTCCCCTTTCCCCCCCGTTCCTCCCTTCTCCCCTCTCCTCTCTTCTCTCCCATCTCCCCTCTCCTCTCTTCTCTCCCATCTCCACTCTCCTCTTCCCTCCCATCTCCACTCTCCTCTTCCCTCCCTCTTCCCTCCCATCTCCACTCTCATCCCCTCTCCACTCTCCTCCCCTCTCCCCTGCCCTCTCTTCATCACCTCTCCCCTCCCCTCTTTCCCCTCACTCCGGACGGCTGTTTGTGTGTACAAGGCGAGCGAATTTACAAGCCTGTGTACACCTTAATGGAAATGTTAAAGCATGAGAATTTGCCAATTTTTCTCGAGGGGAATAGTGGGTGGTCAGTCGAGGGGAAGGAGAGAGGGAAAGAGGGGAAATGGATGGAGTGGGGAAATAAATAGGGTGGGTGGGAGAGGAGATAAGAAAGGAAGGGGGGAATAAAGGAGAGGGGAAATAGATGAGGTGGTCAGTCGAGGAAAAGAAGGGGAAGAGGGGAAGTAGATGAAATGGGTGGGAGAGAAGATAAAGAAAAGGACAAACGAAGTGAAAGAGAAATAGATGGATTAATGGGAGACGAGATAAGAGGAAATGGGGGAGAGGGGAAATAAATGGGGTGGGTAGGAGAGGGGAGGAGAGGGAAGGGTAACAGAGAGAGGAGGAATAGATGGGACAGGTGGGAAAAGAGATAAAAGGGGAGATGAAGGAGGAGATAGATATCTGGGAAAGGAAAAGGGGAAAAGAGGGATTGAATAGGGAGAAGAGAATAAAGAACGAGAAGTGGGGAAGGAATAAAAAGAGATAGCAAAGGAAAGAAAACGAGAGGCAGGATAATGAAAGAGAGAGGAAGAAATAGAGAGAAGAAAAAAAATATATAAAAATGGTTAGGTGGGGCGATAGGAGAGGAGTGGAAAGGTGGGAATAAAGAAGTGAAGGAGAGGATAAGGAGATAGAAGATTTAAGGACAGTGAAAATGGTGGAAGGAAAGAAAAAAAAAAAATGGAGAGAGTTTAAGAAAAGGCGAAGAGAACAGGAAGGCAGAGGAACAAAGGAAAGAATAAAGACGGAGATGAGGCAAAAATCATGAAATATAAAGAAATGAAGAGAAGTGAGGAAACCAATAAGACAGTTAAATAAAGAGGAAAAAAGTGAAAATGGCTTACCCCTATTTTAAGAAAGGTATAGAAAATACAAATGAATAAATAAATATATATATAAACAAATAGAATAAAAAAAGAAAAAAAAAAATCTTTCAATCTGTTGTTACTATTGTTGTTGTTTACGTGGTATATAGGGGGAAGGAGATGGAAAATCGGGCATTCATTCGCGTCCGAAGATTTTAAGATCCTTCACCGCCGATCGAGGTCTTTTGTGCTGGGAGGGACGGGATGGGGGGGGGGGTGAAGGGAGAGGAAAAAGGAGAGGTGGTGAGGGGAGGTGGGCGGTGTTGGACGCTGTGCACGGAGGAGCGATTTTTTTTTTTTTTTTTTGTGGGTTCATATTGGTTGTATGGATATATATATATTATATATATATATATATATATGATATTTTATATATATATATATATATATATATATATATATATATATATATATATATATATATATATATTATATATATATACATACATACATATATATATATATATATAATATATATATATATATATATATATATACATATATATATATACATATATATATAATGGGGGGTGCGTATGTCTGTATGTGTGCGTTTCTGTGAAAAAGCCCAGAGTCAGAAAGTTGTCAAGACTTGAGGCAATTATGCGATTAGGGAGGCATCGCTCTTCACGAGACGGACAAGTGAGGCGTTTTAGGAGTTGCAATGAGGATCCTGGACAAGTGAGGTGGAGGAACTAAGAGCAACTCCTAGAACTTTTTCCCGTTTGAGATGGAATTACGAGACCGATGCATTTTAAAAGCTGCGCCGGAGAATGTAGGGCATGTCGATGAGGCTAGGAAAATGTGAACGTATTCTTTTGAAAGGAGGAATCAGATAGGATTGTACTGAGTGAATTCGATATTTTTATTTGAATTTCTTTGAGATTTTTCTTTCTTTTTATCTGTTGTGGACAAGAAATGGTTAAAATATCGGCCTGTTTGTAGACAAAGGGGTAAATTAGAATTGAGGCAGCAAAGAAAGAAAGAAAAATATGTCAAGAGAAGTAGAAAGAGGCGCAAAAAAAGGAGAGGAGGAAAAAGAATAACACCAAAACTAAAACAAATGGACACAAGAGAGAAAGAATGGAAAAGTAAACAAGAAGTAATATCACATTTTCCGGCTGAGAGAGAGAAAGGGTGTGTGTGAGAGAGAGAGAGGCAGAAACAGATGCAGAAACAAACAAACGTAAAGAATGGAAGGAAAAGAGGCAGAGGAGGGAAGAGGAGGAGGGGCAGCGTCGACCCTGGGAAAGAGGGGGCGGCGAAAAGGCAGTATTGAGAAAGAAAATTACCGCCATTGCCGCCTCTTGCCATTAATCCAACTGCACCGGCTAAAACCTTTTATTTCTGGGGCTTGTATTGTCCGCTGTGGTGACGTTGAGATGGAAGGTGGAGAAAAGGAGGAGCAGGAGTAAAGGGACGGGAGGAGAAGGAGAGGGAGTGGGATGGGGAGGAGGAGGTGGAGGTGGAGGGAGAGAGTGTGGGATGGGGGGAGGAGGTTGAGAGAGGGAACGGGGAGGATGAAGGAGGAAGAGAGGCAGGGGGAAGGGAGGAGGAGGGAACGGGAAGGAAGTAGGAGGAGGTGGTGGTGGAGGTGAAGGAGACGAGAACGAGAACGAGAAGGATAAGAAGTAGAAGGTAAGATGAGATGAGGAAAGAAGCAATAGAAAAAAAAAGGGGAAGAAGGGAAAAGCAGGGCAAGAAGGGGAAAAAAATGAAGAGAGAAGGGGGGAGTGCCTCGTCTTCCCCTCTCCCCCTTCTCCCTCCCCCCTTCCCTCATCCCTTTGCACTCCGCAAAAGAGAATCTCCATCTCACTCTCTCTCCTTTCTTTCTTTCTGAAGTAATGGGGATGAAGAGTGATCAAAGGCCTCGCATTCTTCCTATCTTTCGTCCTAAGGAGTTATTTTCCTCGTGTAGTTGCTTCAGAAGAGACACGAATGATGGGGAGAAGCAGGAGGTTTAAAAAAGAGAACGTTTGAGAGGCTAATGAAGATGAAGAGAATAAGAATGAAGTTTGGGAGGGAATTAGAGATAGAGTAGAGTGGGTGGGAGGGAGAATGGGAGAATGGGGGGTGAGAGAGTGAGAGTAAGAGTGTGAGTGAGAGAGAGAGAGAGAAGGAGGGAGGGAGGGAGGAATAGGGATAATATACGAGTAGAGAGAAGTTGGAAGAAGGAAAGAAAGAGCAAAACAGCAAGAGAAGGAAAGAGAGTGAGAAAGAGAAAGATACGGATGGATTGAGAGTGATAGACAGAGCGAGAAGCACAGAAAGAGGCATATGGATTGAGAGGGAGACACAGAGACAGAGACAATCAGACGGAGAGCCAGAGATATAAAGGGATAGACCGAGAGAGAGAGGAGAGAAGAGAGATCCAGAGAAAGAGAGAAAGAACCAGAAAAAGAGACAGATATCCAGAAAGAGAGAGAGAGTGACAGAGACAGAAAATGAAACGGAGAGAAAGAAACAGAGATCCAAAGAAAAAAGACAGAGACAGATGTCCAGAGAGAGAGAGAGAGAGAGAGAGAGAGAGAGAGAGAGAGAGAGAGAGAGAGAGGGCGAGGAACATTAGCACCAGCGGCAGCAAGTGAGAGCAATTGATCTCGGCGACGCGGGAGGAGGCGGCAGGAGGGAGTGGCCGCTCGCCCCGCTGTCGCGCTGGGCCTCAACTCCTTCGTGGCTGTTTTATCTTTTTATTTATATATAAATTTACTTATCTTATTGATTTATTTATCCATTTTTAAGGGATGGCATCGTTACCTGTATAATCGTTACCGGGATCTTTAGTGGTGGTTTGTTTCA
>NC_051397.1:37327029-37332029 GCF_015228065.2 Penaeus monodon | reverse complement strand
TGTTTATTTTGACGAGAAGAATATGTATTGATTTTACGTCGAGGACAGCTAGCGAGGGCTTGTGAGAGAGAGTGAGAATCTAGGAGGGAAGTGAGGGAGGGGGAAGGACAGTAAGGATCGAGGAGGGAAGTGAGGGAGGGGGAAGGAGAGGGAGGGAGACGAGAGAGAGTGAGAATCGAGGAGGGAGTGAAGGAGGGGGAAGAAGAGGAAAGGGAAGGGAGTGAGGGAGAGGGAAGGAGATGGGCTTAGCATGGTTCGGAAGAGGTAGGGCGATGAGGGAGATGAAAGGAGAAGGAATGAGGCCGAAGAAAGAAAAGGGGAAAGAGAGGTTGATAAAAAAAGTGATTGAGGTAGACGAAAGATAAGGGAGTGAGGGAGATGAGGGGGCACAAGGGAGAAAGGGGGAGAAAGGGAGAACATAGGGTAGAAGAGTGATGACAAGGAAACAACGGGAAGAAGCAAAAGAGAGAGTTGAGGAAGTGAAAAAAAGACGAAGGAAAACAGATAGTGATAGAGAAACAGATAAATAGACAGTCAAGCAAATTAACAAATGAGGAGAAGAGGAAGAAGAACAAAACAAAAAAAGAAAAAGAAAAAGAGAAAGTAAAACAAACTGACAGACAGCCAAACGACATTATGTATATATGTATGTATATATATATATATATATATATATATATATATATATATATATATATATATATATATATATAAACAGACAAACACCAACAGCTATATTAGCCACCGCCTCGCTCAAAAGCGCCCGCGGTGAGATGGTCGTCCTCTGTCCGCCATCCAGTCTACGATTCCTTGTTTTTTATTTTAATTATTTTCACCGTGATTTTAATTAGAAATGTAAGTATCCATGATCCCAACGAGGACGGGCGATAGGAGAGATAGTAAAGAGGGGGGTAGGGGGGAGGGGGAATGTAGTTACGTTTGCAAGAGCCAATCAGCGCTTAACTTTGTTTTGAACGAGCAATTTGACTCGATAATTGGATCCGCCGCAAATTTCTGCTGCGTCGGCGAACTTTTGTTAAATTCAATTATCATCTAGTATCAGGCCTTGCGGCGGCGGCAGGATTAGGAGGGGGAGGGGGGTAAGGGAGGGGCGAGAGTTGGAGGTATGGGGACAGGTTGGGGTAGGGAATGAGGAGAGAGAGAGAGGGGGGGGGGGATGGGAGAGAGAGAAGAGAGAGGGAGAAAGAGAGAGAGAGAGAGAGGAGGGAAAAGTGGCATGCGCTTGCCGACCCTCGCTTGTTTAGTTATGGCCGCCATGTTGTCTTTGCCGTCGATTCTTTTCTTTTCTTTTCTTTTTTTTCACGTCGTCGTCGACTTCTACTTTTCTTCCACTTCCCCTTTTCTTCTGCTTCTTTTCTTTTTGTTCTTCCTCTTCTATTCTTCTACTTCTTTTCCAAAGACCGAAATACGAGTTAGTAGGTGGTCGACATTTGCCCGAGAGTATCTCATTTCTTGCTCTGTTGCCTTTACTTTATTTTACTTAACTTTTATATTAATAAGGAAGGAGGGATATAGATTCGTAGCGCGCGAGGCGTACGAACGGCCCTAATTATGTGTTATGTCGGGAGGTCATTAGTGCGTAGCTGAATTGGTAAATTAGCTGCCATCGTGATTCTCTAATTAGTATGTGAATTTCAGGAATCTGTGCTCACTACGCTTCACGAACTACAGATTGCATTTGTCATTGCTTTTAGGAGTTTTAGGTATCTATTATTTCACTCTTTCTCTCTTCTCTTCTCTTCTCTTCTCTTCTCTTCTCTTCTCTCTCTCTCTCTCTCTCTCTCTCTCTCTCTTCAGAAAAGCTCAGTATTTGCACAACACAAACTAATATTTAATTTTAAACTGTTGAAGTCTGATCTTTTATTTTTATTATGATTATTATTTATGATTTTTTTTCATTTTATTTATTTTATTTTTTTATTTTATTATTTTTTTTTCCTGAATTAACCGCGAGGATATTGGTGAATGATACAGATATATTCTGACTTCTGATTTATGCGCCAACTTGAGCAGAGAGTGGTTCTGTGTTGGTTTATTAACTTTTGATCGTTGTTATTATTATTATTGCCATTGTTGCTGTTGTTGCTGTTGTTGTTGTTGTTGCTGTTGTTGTTGTTGTTGTTGTTGTTGTTGTTATTATTATTATTATTGTTATTATTATTATTATTATTATTATTATTATTATTATTATTATTGCTGTTGGTCTTATTATGATGATGATGATAATAATAATAATAATAATAATAATGATGATAATAATAATAATAATAATGATAGTAATAATAATAATAATTATCATTATTATTATTATTATTATTGTTATTATTATTATTATCATCATTATTATTATTATCATTATTATTATCATTATTATTATCATTATCATTATTATTATCATTATTATTATCATTATAAGTATTATTGCTGTTATTATCATCATCATCATCATCATTGGAATTATCATCAATCTGTTTATTGAAAGCAATGACAATGATGATAACAACAATAATGATGATAAAGGTCTGCTTCCGGAGGCATGTTGGGTGTATGTGTCGTGTGCGTGTCAGCACGTGTTTCCGCTCTCTCGCCAACGCCCCTTCCGAAATGTTCTAACATCGCGGAACACTCTCGGCGCCCCCATAAGCTCCCCATCATCCACTTAGATCTCCCCCTTCCCCATCCTCCTCCTCCCCCCCTCTCTTTCTCCCCCCCATTTCCCCCTTTCTCAGCCTCGCTTCTCCCTGATAGGAAACAACACAGGCATCCCTGTCTTGTTCGCTAATTAGATTTGCATAGACTTCCTTGTCCACTGATGACTTCCTTCTCCTCTTCCTTTCCCCTCTCCCCCCCTTCTCTTCCTATTCCCCCTTTTCCCCCTTCTCCCTTCTCTTCCTATTTCCTCTTTCCCCCTCTTCGCCCCTCCCTTTCCCCACATCTTTCCCATTTCCCTTTCCCCTCTTCCTCTCGTCCCTTCTCATTCCCCCTTCTTTCCTTTCCACTTTTCCCCTCCCCCTTTCCTTCTCCCCCCCTCCCTTACACTTACACTTTCCCCTCTCCCTTTCCCTCTCCTTTCTTTTCTCCTCTTCCTTCTCCCTTCTTATTCCCCCTTTTCCCTCCTTTCTCCCCTCCCCCTTCCCCTTCTCCCTCCTTTCCACCTTTCCTTTCTTCTCCCCTCCATTGTCACCTCCGCCCTCCTCCCCTCAAAACCGCTGTTCATAACTTCCCAATTTCCTTTTCATCTTCTCTTCCCCTCTCCTTCCTCTCTTGTTCGTCCAGTTTCTTCTCTTTCGTTTCAGTTACCTGTTTCTGTATCGTCATAAATCCGAGGACATTTTCCCCTCTGTGCATGCCGTCATCTATTCAAAACTTTCTCTTTCGCTTGTTATCCCTCTCTCTGTATCATTTTCTTTGCTATTTCCCCAAACGTCTTCCCTCTTATCTCACCCTTCGTCACTTTTGCTCTTACCCCTTTTCTTTTTCCCCTCTGCGTTCTCTACCTTTCGTCATCCTGTCGCGTTTTCTCTCCACCTGACCTTTTCTCTGCTCCCCTCGTGAGCACATGCGGCGGTGTGTACACAGGAAGGGTTGCCATGGTGACCAGCAGGTACAGCTCTTTCCCTCCCCCCTTTTTTCTCTTTTTTTGTGTGTCTGTGTGTGTTCATTAGCATTCGTATATAACCACTTAATGCTACTTGTTCATTTACATTCACACACATGGATGTGTATATATACGAGTGCACTCGCATATACATACAAATACACAAATGGAGGCAAGCACGCACGCACGAACACATATACACGTACGCACGCACGCACGCACGCACACACACACACACACACACACACACACACACACACACACACACACACACACACACACACACACACACACACACACACACTCACACACACACACACACACACACACACACACACACACACACACACACACACACACACACACTGTAAGGCAAGAACGCGCCATGCAAACACCTTTATTCTCCGGACAAACATTCCTCCCTCTCTCCGTACCCTATCTCTCTCCCCCAACCCCCTTACTTTCCTTCCCTTCCCTTGCCCCCTCCCCCTAACTCACACACAGGGTTTCTCAAACAAAGTAACAATTCCGTGAGTACTGGAATCCACTCACCCCCCCCTCCCCCCCCTTCCGCCTCTTCCCCTTCTCCTCCCTCCCTTCCACCTCCCTCCCATCTCTCATTCTTCCATCCCTCCTCCTCCTCCTCCATCCCTCCTTCACCTTTCCCCCTCATCCCTCCTCCTCCTCCTCCTCCTCCTTCCCTTCCTCTTCCTCCTCCTGTTCTTCCTCATCCATCCCTCCTTCCTTCCTTCCCTCCCTCTCCTTCATCCCTCCTTCCTTCCCTCCCTCTCCTTCATCCCTCCTTCCATCCTTCCCCCCCTCCTCCTTCCTCCTCCTCCCCCCTCCCTTTTTCATCAATAAGAGGATGAATCCAGCTCTTCACAGTTGACCGAATCAGTTCGAAAAGGTCGGAGGCTGCTGACTCTCTGCTGAAAATGAGAGCTGACAGTTTCTTTGACAGGCAGGGTGTATAGCGGAATTAAAGGAAAAAAATGTATATGACTCTATGTATGAGGGAGACAAGGTAGGTAAATAATTTGGTAAACAGGGAAGTAGGGACTAGGCGGGTAATCAAGTAGGCAAGCAGATAAGCAGGTTAGGAGGCGGGTATGTAGACACGCAAATATGCAAATAGACAGGGAACGTATGTAACGTTTTAGAGACACAGGATAGGCAAGCAGGAAAGTAGGTAAGCAGATAGACAGGCAAGCAGTAGGTATATAGACACGCATATATGCAAATAGATAAGTAGATGTATAAGGAGACAGATAGATAGACGGTAGGATGGACGGACGGACGGACGAACGGATGGACGGACGGACGGAAGGATGGATGGACGGACGGACGGACGAACGGATGGGTGGAAATAAATGGATGGAAT
>NC_051397.1:37304529-37307029 GCF_015228065.2 Penaeus monodon | reverse complement strand
AGGGGAGAGGTGGAAAAAAGGATGGACAGAGAAGGGCTGAAGGATGGGACGGAGAGTAGTAGATAAGGGGAAAAAAGAGAGAAAGGGGAAAAAGACCAAACGAAGAGACGAAAAGAGAAATAATATAGAAAATGAGGGGGGAAATGAGACAAAGAGGGAAAGGAACGGGGACGGGAGGGGGGTAGGGGAGGGGGGGAAGAAAAGGGGTCCTGTGGGAATGAAGTGGGGGGGGGGGAGGTCAGCAGATGTGAGGGGAATTACGTTATAGCTTCATTTCTCGCCAATGTGTGTGGGGGGTGTTTGCAGTATGTACATAAAAGGGTAGATAGATAAATGTTTATTGATATAGGCTGTACTCTCATAGATGCAGATAGAGCTTGGTATAGGTGAGGGTGTATATGCATATACATGTATATGTATATGTATATATTTATATGTCTATATATATGTATGTATATGTGTGTGTATATATGTATACACACGCACACACACACCACACACACGTGTGTATATATGTATATATATATATATATATATATATATATATATATATATTAATATATATATATATTATATATATTATGTGGTGTGTGTGTGTGTGTGTGGTGTGGTGTGTGTGTGGTGTGTGTGTGTGTGTGGGTGTGTGTGTGGTGTGTGTTTATAATATATATATTATCTGTCTATATATATGTATGTATATGTGTGTATATATATGTAATACACACACACACACACACACACACACACACACACACACACACACACACACACACACACACACACACACACACACCACACACACACACACACACACGTATATCACAATATCACTATATATATATTATATATTATATATATGCATATTGATGATGTTATTTATATATATGCGTGTGTGTGTGTGTGTGTGTGTGTGTGTGTGTGTGTGTGTGTGTGTGAATGAATGTAAGTATGTATATACACACAAACACAACACTACACATCCCTTTCTTAAGTGAAATACGGCAACGAATTCCCGCAGAATTCATGTGGCCTCTTTTTAAAGATCCAAATCTGAACAACATTGTAAGAGCAGTCTTTCTGATTAAATGCATTAGCTGTGGGATGTTATCTTCAGGACTTTATAGAATAATGGCGCTCGTAATTCAAGCTCTTGGACTCGCTCTGAAAGGTTAAGATACAAGAAGGAGAGAATGAGTTGGAGGGAGAGGGAGAGGGAGAGGGAGAGGGAGAGGGAGAGGGAGAGGGAAAGGGAAAGGGAAGAGAGGGAGGGAGAGGGAAAGGAAAGGGAAAGAGAGGGTGGGAGAGAAGGTGAGAGGGAGAGGGAGAGGGAGGGGAAGGGGAAGGGGAAGGGGGAGTGAGGGAGAGAGGAAGAGAGAGAGAAAGGAAGAGGATGAGAAAGAGAAAGGGAGAGGAAGAGAGAGAGAAAGGGAGACGGAGAGAGAGAGAGAGAGAGAGAGAGAAAGAGAGAGAGAGATAGAAAGTGAGAGCGAGAGCGAGAGAGAGAGATATAGAAACCGAGAGAAAGAAATTATTGCAAAAGGAACGTTTTATTTTTTTATCGTAGGAAAGATAAAGGTTGTTTACATTTCTTAAAAGTTTATGCGTCATTTAGTTTACTTTATATAAACGAAATTTTTGTGCCCGTTTGTCCGTATATGTATGTGCTTATTTAAGATTTTTAGTGTGTGTATGTATTACGTGTATGTTTATAAAAGTGCCTATTGTGAAAGATAGAAAATATAATCAGAGAAAGAGAAAAAACGCAAAATTAATAGATGAATAAACATATTTAGATATGAAATGATAGACAAATAACGAAGGGAAAGGGAACAGTTAACTCTATGATAGAGATAATTTGATATACATATACACTACATACACCCCCCCTTCACCCTCACCACCCCCATCCTCTCCCATCAACCCTGTCTCCCCCCACCCCCTCATCACGCCCCTCCCTCAACACATGCCATAAACCTCACTCTCATCACCACTCATCAGACCAACGGTTGTTGTTATGATTATAAAGTTGTTTTGTTTATTACGGGGATTAAAATGAATGACAGAGAAAATACTAACCCACTGCCGGATTATTGCTTGGGATTTGGGGGTGAAAGGGGGTAAGGGGGTGGGGGTGGGGTAAGGGGGATAGAGTGTTCGTGTTTTTATGTTGTTGTTGTTGTTGTTATCGTTGTTGGTGTTATTCCTTTGATAGTAAAAGATAATGGTTATGTGAGTTTTAGTGAGGACATAGGACTGAGCCAATTGTAGATAGCATGTTAGTTAAGAAATATAATTGAATATAAAAACTGGGGACCAAAAAAGAAAGGTAGATAATATTAACTATAATAATAAAACTATTACCGAAAAGAAATAAACGAAGAAAGTAAATATTCAGGACCCCCCCAAATAAGGTAAAAAATAAATAAATAAACAAATAAACTGTGTTGCGAAAAAAGTAAGCCAATAAAACGCAACAATAAAAATGCAACAGATGAACAAA
>NC_051397.1:37295398-37297898 GCF_015228065.2 Penaeus monodon | reverse complement strand
CTAAGTACCGCTGGAAAAATACAACATTTTCGTCAAAAGATTTATTACTGTTATTTTTCTTTTTTCTTTCTCTTCTTTCTGTCTGTCTGCTGTCTGTCTGCTCTGTCTGTCTATCTGTCTGTCTGTCTTGTCTGTCTGTCTCTGTCTCTGTCTCTGCGATCTGTCTGTCTCTGTCTTTTCTTCTGTCTGTCTCTGTCTTGTCCACTCTGTCGTGTGAAATACAACGCCAATCTAACGATCATATGATATTGTAAAGAATTATTACTTCAATTACATCCCCGCTACTGACGTCACTATAATCATCATTATCATGATCATTACCATTGACAATCTAAGGAAACTGATATCAGTACCACCATTGCTGGTAATCACATTTTAATAACATTACCTTCAACGCGACAACCACCTCCTAAAATATCTCCCCACTAATTACCTTTAAACACCAAAGCTCTTCCTAAACAACCTAACTTTTATTACGTATCGTTGATTTACACCACACCTAACGCGCAGTGCATATGCACTTTTTTATCTGTATCCTTTGCTTCATTCCTTCTATAAGTCTCACATTTTAATAAATACCTTCAAACCACATTACCAAAACATCCTAATTTTAATATACCTCGCTCATTGATCACTAAGACAACCTGTTAATATACGGCATTCACATTTATCTACTTCCCTTCACCACATTCCTCTTATCATATGATTACTCCAGTGCTGTAACTTTATTATTACTTAATATGGAGTATCGCACTTTCTTTTAAAACAACACCGCTGAATACAGTGCATACCGATCCCTTCTTAACCCGCATTCTTTCAGCCTCATTTACTTCTTATAATATCATCACTCAATAGCCTCAAACATATTTTACTTCAAATGATATCGCTACTTGCTGCACTTTAAAAACACCATTAACACAGTGCATTGACTTCTCTTATCCTTCACCACTACCTTCGCCCACTCACTGTCTTATGCATTGCCCCAGCAAGCTCCAGCTGTTGCTGAACACGCTCACCACTGCTGTGCCTCAGGAACACCCGCCCCCCTCGTTGGAGCTTTGTTAGTCCGGGAAATGAAAATGGAAACAGTGGATCAGATGCCTGTTTTGCTTCTTTTTTTTTTAAGTGGGAGGGTGCCTTAGGTATATTGTCCTTTTTTTGCATATGGATAGTTTGTTACGTTTGCTGTTGTTAGTTGTAATTGATTTTTAACTTCAATATGCATTACCTTCACAAATTATCTATGATGGGTATAACCCTATTATGTTTTGCAAGGTAGTGATACTGTATACGGCGTGACTCTTTATTAATAAGAGTTGACACACAGTATGGGAACACCAGCGATGTAAAATATATAGAAGCGGTATGCTGGAACACGGTCAGTCAGCCACCCGAGGGGCAGGGCTGGGCCGACCTTACGCGTCGAGCTCGGGTCACAACTGACGGTCAAGCGAGATAGATAACAACGTCATCTCGCCTCACGAGTGATGGTTCCTATTTGGACTTGGATCCAATGGTAACAGCCACGTGGTCCACTGGTAACA
This sequence comes from Penaeus monodon, assembly GCF_015228065.2. Classification (NCBI taxonomy): domain Eukaryota; kingdom Metazoa; phylum Arthropoda; class Malacostraca; order Decapoda; family Penaeidae; genus Penaeus; species Penaeus monodon. The sequence goes on along the minus strand of NC_051397.1, from coordinate 37,296,354 downwards.
GAATAGACCTTAGTTATTTTCCTTCTTTTTCATTTGTAATTGTTCTTTGCCTTTTGTATGTATTAGTATTTCTTTACCTTCTTATCTCTTCCTCATCATTCTTTCTCTACCCCTCTATCATGGCTTCTCTGTCTCGGTCTAGTGATACTGTATCGCTGCTCTTCTTTGTCTCACACTCTCACTCGTCAACCGATGTCTACTATATTCACTAATACATCTACACTTCCATCACCACCCACACTCCCACCTCTACTCGTCCCCACACTCCTCACGACACTACGGCCAACAACACTAACACACACGTCACTACCACCTCACATGAAGGCTCACCTCATTCTCTACCAACTAGCTAACGACCTCACTTTCACTGGCAACGGCAAGATCTATGAAGCATCTCTCTCTCTCTCTCTCCTCTCTTCACTCTCCCTCCTCTCTCTCGCGTCCCTTTTCCGACGCTCCTCACGACTCACTACACGATGTCACTGTTACATACACCAACACACACACGCACACACACACACACACGCACACACACACACACACACACACACACAACACACACACACACGCACACACACATTCACCAACAACCCTGAGCAATCCGACCTCCCCACCTGCAGCTGACGAGGGAACGGGTCAAAGATCCTATGGAAGAGTCAGGGACTCCTCTCCGCCTCCTCCTTGGATCGCCTCCCTCTCGCGGTGCTCGCCGACGCCGTCGAGGCCCCGGGTGGGGAGTGTGCGGAGGAGGTGCTGTGGGGATCTGCGGGAAGTCATCGGAAATCCGCGTCGGGAGGCCTGGGGCAGCAGAGCATCAGACTTCGCAGCTGAGGGGAGGAGGCATAAGTCACAAGCCATGAAAAAGGCTGAAACACACACACCACACCCACAGATTATATATAATATATATATATATAATATAATATATATATTATATATATATATATAATAATAAT
>NC_051397.1:37277689-37292689 GCF_015228065.2 Penaeus monodon | reverse complement strand
TTGCGGGCTAATTACCGTGTTACCGGGCTGATAAAATGTGACAAATGACACAGCGTGGTAATTACCCCCTCTGTGTTAACCCCCACCGGTGTTTATGTGTTACAACACGGCTAATAGAGAGCAGTACCTTTACACATCTCTTTTTATGTGCCATGAACCCGGATGACATGGCACGGGGGGGGGGGGGGGTACATTATGCCCTCTGTTTCTCTTTTAAAGGATGAGAGGTTGTACTGTGAGCGAAGGGGTTGCCGGTGTGGGGGTTTTAGCATCTGTTTTCTGTGCCAGGGAGAGGAAGGGGTTAGTGAGAATCTGAGGTTGAGATTTGTTTTTTGAATGCGGGTGTGTGTGTGTGTGTGTGTGTGTGTGTGTGTGTGTGTGTGTGTGTGTGTGTGTGTGTGTGTGTGTGTGTGTGTGTGTGTGTGTGTGTGTTTGTGTTTGTGTTTGTTTGTTTGTTTACTTGTCTGTGTATCTGACTGTCTGTTCTCTTTCTCTTTTCCTTTCTCTTTATCTTTATCTTTATCTTTATTTTTATCTTTATCTTTCTCTCTCTCTCTCTATCTCCCTCCCTCTCCCCCCCCTCTCTCTCTCTCTCTCTCTCTCTCTCTCTCTCTCTCTCTCTCTCTCTCTCTCTCTCTCTCTCTCTCTCTCTCTCTCTCTCTCTCTCTCTCTCTCACACACACACACACACACACACACAACTATATCATCATCACATCATCATCATCATCATCATCATATCATCATATCATCATCATCATCATCATATCATCACCATCATCATCATCATCATCATCACCATCATCATCATCATCATCATCATCATCATCATCTCATCATCATCATCATCACCACCACCCCCACCCCCACCATTCTCTCTCCGCCCCCGACTAACGTCAGTGGTGGTGTACGACAGCGGCGCCTGCACCCGGGAGGAGGACGACCCCGCCCATGCCGTCCTGTATTTCCGCCCACGGCACACGCCCACCACCGCCCGCACCTCGCTCGCCGGTCAGCTCGCGGGCGTCGTGCACTTCTGCAGCCATGCCTTCGCCACGCCCTCGGTGGTGCGCACTCGGCACGCCCACGTTGCGCTGAAGGACTATGGGCGGTTTGTGATGGTGAGTCATTTTCATTGTTCTTTTTTTTTTTGTTTTTTTTTCTTTACCTGATTTATTTGATTTATTTATTTATTTATCGTTCTATTTATTTATTCATTCATTTAGTTAGTTAGTTATCAGTTTTTATGTATTCGTTTACCTATTTATTTATCTCCTTTGTTTATTAATTTATCCGTTTATCAATTTATTTATTTACCTTATTTCATTTATTTAACTACCTACTTATTTATTTATTTCTAAAATTAAATTTCTAACGAGCTCTTATTGCACTCATGATAATTCATTTTTAATCTCGTTCTTGTTTACCCAAAGGCGGGGTTAGTCAGGAAGCTGATGAGGTTAGCTGCAACGTTTATAAATGGCCAGGATAATAAAAGTAATTGTGGCATTATTACGAATTATATTTTCGGTTAAATAGAACAAGCATTTTGTACCACCCGGCGTCTGTTCCGCGGCGGGATCATGTAGCCATTATTCTGTAATATATGTAGGCTTTTTATCAAAATAACTAGAATAGAACTTCACTAGATGTATTTATTTGGTTAGAACGCACATGCACACTCACGCACACAGATATGCATACGCGTACGCACGCGTACACGCAAAACGCACGCGCACGCACGCGTACACGCAAAACGCACGCGTACGCACGCACACCCAAACACACACACACACAAACACACACACACATACACACTCACACACACACACACTCACACACACACACACACACACACACACACACACACACACACACACACACACACACACACACACACACACACACACAAAATATAATATTATTAGAAAAAATAAACAGAAAACGAGAAGAATATATAAAAAAGGTAAAAATAAAAATCAGGTATTTGACAGAAATTCCATCGGAAAACGGATTTTAAAAATATGAAGAAAGGAAGAAAAAAAAAGATTATTATTAATTTCAAAAATGAATAATTTACCATGCAAATATAACAGGAAAGGGGGGGGGATGTTGTAGCGCGGTAAGGGGGGGGGGAGGGTTATTCTGTGTTAATGGAAATGACACTCGAATAGAAATTACAACGAATGATGAAAAGGTCGTGTCTGTGCAATTGCATGAGATTATGCAGATAGTGGAAATAAAATCACAACGGGCGGTATTGAAATTGCATCGGAGTTGCATGGAGAAATGATCCTGGATGATAGCATATAGAATCGGAAGGGGGATAGGGGGGGGGGGAAGGGAAGGGGAAAGGGAAGGTGAGGGGAGGTGGTAATGGGTAGAAGAGGGAGAAGGGAAAGAGAGAAAGGATGGAAATGAAGAGGGAGATAAGGAAAGAGACGGGAGGATGGAGGATAGGGAAGGAGGAGGAGGAGAGAAGGAAGGAAGGAGGGGGGTGAGGGGAGGGGGAGGGGGAAGGGAGAGGGAGGAGGTGAGGGGAGGGAGGTGAGGAGAGGAAGGAGAGGAAGGGAGAGGAAGGGAGGAAGAGAGAGGAAGGGAGAGGGAGAGGAGAGAGAGAGAGAGAGAGAGAGAGAGGAAGAAGAAGAAGAAGAAGAAAAAAAAAAATTAAGAAAGGAGAAAAGTAATAGGAGATGAAAAGAAGATAGAGAGGCTGAAAAGACCGGAAGAAGAGGGGGTAAAGGTAGATGGAAATATAGAATAAAGGAGGGGAAGAAGAGGGAAATAGGTATAGGCGAAAAGAAGCAGAGGAAGAGGGAAAAGAGAGGAGGATGAAGAAAAAAAAGAAAGGGCGGAGAGGAAGAGAAGAAGGAAGTGTTTGGAAGGAAGGGAGAGAGAGAAGGAGGAATAAATGAAAGGAAAAGGGAAAGAAAAAGAAGGATTGAAAGAGGAGAAGAAAGAAGGCAAGAAAAGTTGTATCACTTATCCCTTTCACCTTTTTTTTTCCTCCGCTTACTTTTTCCTTCTCTCTTTCTTCCCCAATTCCTTTCTTCCCCAACGTACGCGAACATGTTTCCTCGGCGCTACCTTTCCCCTCTCTCCTTCCTACGGCTCATTTCTCCCTCATTTCCTCCACCTCCCTCCATCCACCCCCATCTCCCTCATCATCCCCCGTACACCTTCCATTTTCCACCTTCCACCTTCCACCTTCCACCTCCAATCCCCACTTACTCCACCATCCCCCACCCCCTCCACCCCCTTCTCCCTCCTCCCCCTTCTCCCTCCACCCCCCTCCACCCACCCTCATCACCCCAACCTCCACCCTCCACCCACCCTCCACCCTCCACCCTCCACCTTCCACCTCCAATCCCCCACATTACTCCACCATCCCCGCCACCCCCCTCCATCCTCCCCCCCCCTCTTTCACTCGGCGCCAATATCCCGGGCTGAACAAACATGGCGACGGATCTTGGCTACGTAATCGAGGTCGCTATGATACACAAAGTAAACTTATGCGCGTTATAATCCTTCCTTTTTTCCTCACCAACGCGCACACATCCGCGAGAAAAAAACGTTACAGAGGGCGATGCGTACATGGGGGCGGTGCTTACATACACGGCGCGTACATGGGGGCGGTGCTTACATACACGGCGCGTACATGGGGGCGGTGCTTACATACACGGCGCGTACATGGGGGCGGTGCTTACATACACGGCGCGTACATGAGAGGTACTTATATGTTTTAAAGTAAAGGTAGGAAAGTTGAAGAGATTGTGGGGAGGGGGAGAGGGGGAGGGGGAGGAGGGGTGAAGGAGAAAGAAGAAGAAGAAGATGAAGAAGAAGAAAATATAGAAGAAAAGGAAGGGAATGAAAAAGAAGATGATGATGATGATGATGATGATGATGATGATGATGATGATGATGATGATGATGATGATGATGATGATGATGATGATGATGATGATGATGATGATGATGATGATGATGAAGAAGAAGAAGAAGAAGAAAGAAGAAGAAGAAGAAGGAGAGAGAGAGAGAGAGAGAGAGAGAGAGAGAGAGGAGAGAGAGAGAGAGAGATGGAGAGACAACGCGAGGGAGAGAAAGAAAGAGAGGAAAGGGGAGGGAGAGGAAAAAGATGAAGATGATGGCAAGAAATAAATATATATGAAGAGAAAGAAACACCAACGAATAGTAAAAATTTTGTAAAAAAAAAAAAAAAAAAAAAAAAAAAAAAAACGTAATCGATTTTTACAAGAAAAAGGTTATAAAAAAAAACACGAAAATGTGAGAAGCAAAAATAAAACAATAATTCTTCACACGAAACAAATATCAAAAGGAAGTAAATGAAAACAAAAACAAAGACCGAAAGGAGAGAAAGAGAAACGAATTGATAAATGACACGACAGAAAATGACTTAGAACTTAATAGAAGGGAAGTGTGATAGCGAAAGGGAATCACGTGAGGGTCGAGGAAATGAAAGGAAGGGAATGGCATTAACGAGAAGAAAGAGGAAGAGGGAGAAAACTAGATTGGTGATAACTGAATCAATTTATTGTTATCACCAATCTGTTAATTCAGACCATCAAATTGTTAACGGTTATTTATTTTTTTTTATTTTTTTTTTATTTTTTTTTTTTTTTAGTCTGTTAATCATTTGACAATTCTCATCACCTGCTGCTAATTATCAAGTGATTATCATCACCCCTTATTTAATGATTATCATCCCCAACAATTTATCAACTTGTCAATCTCTTATCAGTCATCACCAACCAGCCAACTTCTTATTAGTCATCACCAACCTGTCTGTCAGTCATCACCAACCTGCCAACCTCTTATCAGTCATCACCAACCTGCCAACCTCTTATAGTCATCCAACCTGCCCAACCTCTTACAGTCATCCCAACCTGCCAACCTCTTATAGTCATCCCAACCTGACTCTTCTAGTCATCCCCAACCTGCCAACCTCTTACCAGTCATCACCACTGCAACCTCTTACCAGTCATCCCCAACCTGCCAACCTCTTACCAGTCATCACCAACCTGCCAACCTCTTATCAGTCATCACCAACCTGCAACCTCTTATCAGTCATCACCAACCTGCTGCCAACCTCTTATCAGTCATCACCAACCTGCCAACCTCTTACCAGTCATCCCCAACCTGCCAACCTCTTACCAGTCATCCCCAACCTGCCAACCTCTTACCAGTCATCACCAACCTCTTATCAGTCATCCCCAACCTGCCAACCTCTTATCAGTCATCCCCAACCTGCCAACCTCTTATCAGTCATCCCAACCTGCCAACCTCTCATCAGTCATCCCCAACCTGCCAACCTCTTATCAGTCATCACCAACCTGACAACCTCTATACCAATCATTCCCAACCTGCCAACCTCTATCAGTCATCACCAACTGCAACCTCTTACAGTCATCCCCAACCTGCCAACCTCTTACCAGTCATCCCCAACCTGCCAACCTCTTACCAGTCATCCCCAACCCGTCAAGTGAATCTTCACCTTGAAACAAACAACACAAACAATGAACCACTTATCAGTGCATGAAAAGAAATAAGAATAGACTCGATAACCGACAGTGACACAACCCATTGCATTAGAGAAAGACTGCAAAGAGCTACAGGAAAAGATGACAGCGTTAACTCATAATATGCAACTAAATGAGGGTATAAGACTCGATAGAAAAGAACATCAGACAAAATATAACAGTAAAACGGGAAACCGGAATTTAATCAGATCAAATGAAATGATATAAACTGCAATGATAATGTATGATGATAATGATGAAAATGATAATATAATAAAGATGATAATGATAATGATATTGATATTAAATCTTAAGTCATCCAATGAATATAATATAATAAAGTATGATGATGTTAGTGACAATAATAATAATTATAAAAAAATGATAATAATGATGAATTATCACATAAAGGAATAAGATACTGATAATAATCAGAAGTTATAAAAGATAGAATAAGCGGTAAAGAATGAATGATAATAAATAAGATGATGGAAGGATAAAAGAGAGATAATGAAATAATAGATAATAATAAAATAAAAGTAAATAAAAAATGAAATGATAAAAATAATAATATATATAATAATAATAATAATAATAATAATAATAATAAAGATAAGGATATTAATAATGATAATGATATTAAGGATATATGATTATAATTATGTTATTGATGATAATAATGATAACATTGCTAACACCCAAAATCAAAACAACAGCAAAGAAATAACGAAGAAAAAAAAAAAAAAACGATAATTCAAAATAGAAAAAAGAAAACGGAAAACCGAAAAACGCAAACAGAAAGCAAACAAAAAACGCAAAAAAAACAAGCAAACAAAAAAAAAACACGCAAAACCGAAACGCTCAAACAGGAAACGAAAAAAAAAAAAGATAAAAGAAAAGAAAAGAAAAGAAAAGGCAAAACCCAAATACACAAACAGAGAACATAAAAAAAAAAAAGAGAGAGAGAGAGAGAGAGAGAGAGAGAGAGGAGAGAGAGAGAGAGAGAGAGAGAGAGAGAGAGAGAGAGAGAGAGAGAGAGAGAGAGAGAGAGAGAGAGAACGTAAAACCGAAACACGCAAAAAGAAAATGGGAAATAAAAAGAAAACGGAAAAACTGGAACATGCAAAGAGAAGGGAAATAATTAGCTATGGACTAATGATTTCCGTACAAAGGCTGTTCTTGCGAGGGAACTCACAGCAAGACGCTAATGATGTAGACCGCGTGTACGTGTGTGTATTAGGGGTTGTTTCATTTCTTTTCGTGTTTTTTTTCCTTGTTTTTGTTAGTTTTGTTGTTGATTTGTTATTTTTGTTGTTGTTGTTTTTATAATTGTCTTTATCATTGTCATAGTTTTTGTTTTTGTCTCATTCAGTATCATTTTCGTCATCGACATCATCATCATTATCATTATCATTATCATTATCATTATCATTATCATTATCATTCATCATCATCATCATCATCATCATCATCATCATCATCATCATCATCATCATCATCATCATCATTATCATGAACTCAAAGCATGAACTTTAGTGATAACAAAAAACGATAATAATAATGATAATAATAATAATGATAATAATAATAATAATAATAATAATAATAATAATAATAATAATAATAATAATAATAATAATAATAACAGCAACAAAAACAAGCTCCCCAAATCAGTAAAATTATATGAAATTAATCAACCCATCTAACCCCTCCCCCCCTCCCCCCAGATGGTGTGTGGGCGTCGGGGCGAGTGGGCGCGAGCGAGACTGCAGGAGGTGACGAGGCTGCTGGACGCGGCGACCGGAGGACTGTCCAACTTGTGGATTACCTGCGGGAGGGACCAGCAGGTGTTCACGGAGAGGTAAGAGGGAAGGGGGGAAAGGGGGGAAGAATGGGGGATAGGGAGGGAAAAGGGGAAGGATGGGGGAGGAGGGAAGGAGGTTGGAGGGGGGAAGGCGGGAAGGAGGTGGGAAGCAGGGGGGGGGGATGAAGGGAGGGACCAGCAGGTGTTCACGGAGAGGTAAGAGGGAAGGGGAAAGGGGGGAAGGATGGGGGATGGGGAGAGAAAAGGGGAAGGATGGGGGATGGGGGATGGGGGGGAAGGAAGGATGGGGAAGGGGAGGGAGGGAAAGAGGTAGGGGGTGAGGGGGGAAGGCGGGAAGGAGGTGGGAAGCAAGGGGGGGTTGAAGGGAGGGACTAGCAGGTGTTCACGGAGAGGTAAGAGGGATGGGGGGAAAGAGGGGAAGGATGGGGGATGAGGGTAAGGGGAGGATGGGGGATGGGGAAGGAGGGAAAGAGGTAGGGGTGAGGGGGGAAAAGGGGAAGGATGGGGTGAAGGAAGGATGGGGGAGGATCCGGTGAAGGAAGGAGGGGGGAGGGGTAGGGGAGAGAAGGAGGAGAAGGTAGGAGGGAGGGTAGTTGGGGGAAGGGATTGGGGGAAGAGGGAGGAGGAAGGAGGGGAAGGGAGGGAGGGAGAAAGGGACGGAGAAAAGAGGGAGAAGGGGACGGGGAAATGAGGAAGGAAGAGACAGGGAAATGAGGGAGCAGGGAACTGAAAAAAGAGGGAGGAGGGAATGAGTAAAGGAGGGAGGCGGGGAAGATGAAATTGGGGGAAGGAGTGAATGGGGGGGGGGGTTAAAATGGGGATGAGGATGGGGTGACTGAAGAGAATGGAGATGATCATGACTGTGATGGTGATGGTGTTGGTGATAACACTGATAATCATTTGAATTGTGAGCAATGAGGATAATGATCATAATAGCAATGATAATAATGATACTTATTAATAATAATGACAATACTCATGATAATGATAGTAATTTGAATAATGATGACAATAAAAATAATGTTTTGATAAAGATAATTAATAATGATAATAATTATTATTGATAATTATTAAAATAGTAATAATATTAACAGTAATGAAAATAAAGTTTACTAGTAGTGTTTGTAAAATCAATACAGTTAAAGCAGCGAAATTAAGAACCATAATAAGTATGCTAATACTCAGAACAAGAAGGAATCGACAAAAAAGGAAATAGATATAAATGCATGAATACCCAAATACATACAAAGTAGCCTGAGTAGGTAAAAGCCAAGAAGTAAGCGTGCAAAGTGCGTCCCTCCCCTCCTCCTCTCCCCTCTCCCCTCTCTTATACCTACTCTCCTCCCCTTTACCCTCTCCACTCTCGTCTCTTCCCTCTCTCCTCTCTTCTACCCTCTCTCCTATCCTCTACCCTCCCCCTCTCCTCTCTCCCCTCTCTCCTTTACCCTTCCTCCTTCTCCTCTCTCCCCTATCTCCCCTCTCTCCGTCTTATACCCTCTCCTCTCTGCCTTCCCCCTGTCCCCTCTTCTCTCTCCCGTCCCCTCCCCCTCTGCCTCCGCCCTCTCCCCTGTGCCCTCCCCCTGTCCCCTCTGCCCTCCCTCCCCTCTTCCTTTCACATTTCTCCGTCGTCGCTTCTCTGTCGTCTGAATGGAGGGAAGTTTCGCCTAAGTGCCCTCCATTGTCGGTGCAAACTGCAGTCCCTCCCCTCTCACTTCTCCCCTCCTCTCCCCTCTCTCTATTTCTCGCTCCTCCTTCATTTTCCCCCTTTTCTCCTGTCTCCCCCATCTGTCTTCTCCCTGCTCTATCTCTTTTTCTTTCTTATCTTGTCTGTTCCGTCTCCCCTTCCTTCTATTTTTTTCCCTCTCTCCCTCATTTTATTTTAGCTTTTCATGTCATGCAGTCTGGGGGCAACCCCCCCTCCTTCCTTAGTTCTAACAATCCCTTTTAAGCTTTTTAAAAAATTATGGATTTGTCTTTTCCTTTCTCTCTCTCTCTCTCTCTCTCGCTCTCGCCGCTCTCGCTCTCTCTCTCTCTCTCTCTCTCTCTCTCTCTCTCTCTCTCTATATATATATATATATATATATATATATATATATATATAGATAGATAGATAGATAGATAGATAGATAGATAGATAGATAGATAGAGATATATATATATATATATATATATATATATATATATTATGTATACTATATACATATATTTATATATATATATATATATATATATATATATATATATATATATATATATATATATATATATATATATTCTGTGTGTGTGTGTGTGTGTGTGTGTCTCACGCCTTTTTCCCAATCGGCTTGTGACCTCTCATGCCCTCCCTCCCTCTCAGGCTGACGAAGGTCCTGGATGCTCTGCTGCCCCAGGCCCTCCCGGACGCGGATTTCCACGATGACCTTCCCACGCAGGACTCCCCCCACAGCACCTCCTCCAGCACCACGTCCCCAGCCACGGAGGCCTCGGAGGCGGCGTCGGCAGAAGGCACCGCCGGAGGAGGGAGGGCGGATCCGAAGGAGGAGGACGGAGAGGAGTCCCTGACTCTTCTCCATAGGATCTTTGACGCCGTTCCCTCCGTCCAGCTGCCCAAGGTGGGGAGGTCGGATTGCTAGGGGTGTTGGGGGAAGTGTGTGTGTGTGTGTGTGTGTGTGTGTGTGTGTGTGTGTGTGTGTGTGTGTGTGTGTGTGTGTGTGTGTGTGTGTGTGTGTGTGTGTGTGTGTGTGTGTGTGTGTGTGAATAGGTGAATGAGTGAGATAGTGAGAAGAGAGAGAGAGAGAGAGAGAGAGAGAGAGAGAGAGAGAGAGAGAGAGAGAGAGAGAGAGAGAGAGAGAGAGAGAGAGAGAGAGAGAATATAGCATATACATAAGTCTATTTCTGTTGCCAGTGGACCACGTGGCTGTTTACCATGTGGATCCAAGTCCCAAATAGGAACCATTCACTCAGTGAGGGCGTAGATGACGTTGTTATCTGATCTCGCTTGACCCGTCAGTTCGTGACCAGAGCTCGACGCCGTAAGGTCGGCCCAGCCCTCCCCCTCCGGGCTGGCTGACCTGACCCGTGTTCCAGCATACCGCTATTACCTATATATTTATACATCGTCTCGTGTGTTCCCATACTGTGTGTCAACTCTTATTAATAAAGAGTCACGCCGTTATACCAGTATCACTACCCTTGCAAAACCATTATAATAGGGTTTATACCCATTATAGATAATTTTGTGAAGGTATATGCATTATTTGAAGGTTAAAAAAATACTAACTACAACTAACCAACAAGGCAAACGTAACAACTCTACACAATATGCAAAAAAAGGACAAATACCTAAGGCACCCCTCCCACCTTAAAAAAAAGAAGAAGCAAAAACAGGCACTGCACAGTTTTTCCATTTTCATTTCCCGGACTAACAAAGGCTCTCCCAACAGAGCGGGGGCGGTGTGTTCCTGAGGGCACAGCAGGTGGTGGAGGCGTGTCAGCAACAGCCTGGAGTCCTTGCTGGGGCCACCATGCATAAAGACAGGTGAGTGGAGGCGAAGGTATGTGGCTGAAGGGAGTACAGGTAAAGAGAAGTCAAATGCACTGTGTTAATGGTGTTTTTAAATGCAGCAAGTTAGCGATATTCATTTTGAAGTAAAAATATGTTGAAGGCTATTGGAGTGATGATATTATAAGAAGTAAATGAGGCTGAAAGAAATGCGGGTTAAAGAGGATCGTGTATGCACTGTGTGTCAGCGGTGTTGTTTTAAATGCAGCAAGTTAGCGATACTCATATTAAAGTAATGATAATGTTACAAGCAACTGGAGTAATCATATGATAAGAAGTGAATGTGGCTGAAGGGAAGATAGATAAAGTCGTGAATGCTCTGTATATTAACAGCGTTGTCTTAAGTGCATCAAATGAGCGAGGTTCATATTAAAATATAGATGTTTTGGTAATGGTGTTTGAAGGTAATTAGTGATGATATTATAAGAAGGGAATGAAGCTAAAGGGAATACAGATAAAAAAAAGTCGCATATGCACTGCGCGTTTATGGTGTTGGTGTAAATTCAACGATACTCATATTAAAGTTAGGTTGTTTTAGGAAGTAGCTTTGGTGTTTAAAGGTAATTAGTGGGGAGATATTTTAGGAGGTGGTTGTCGCGTTGAAGGTAATGTTATTAAAATGTGAGACAGACAGACAGACAGAGACAGACAGACAGATAGACAGACAGAGACAGACAGACAGACAGACAGACAGAAAGAGAAAAGAAAAAAAGAAAAATATACAGTAACTAACAATCTGACGAAATGTTCTGTATTTTTCCAGGGTACTTAGTTCACAGTTGAACACAGAATTGTCACACATTTTGGCAGCGCTTCCATTACACAAACAGAAGGTAAGCTGATTAATTGTGCTATTTTTAGAAGTGTTGGATTCAAATGCAGTGTGATCTATTTTGTTTAATATATTCAGTTCACATTTTAAAATCTGCGTAGGGCTGTTGTCAATGTATACATTAAGCAAATCTGCAATGTTGGAACAAAGCGCTTAGCTTGGCCATGCATATATGGATTTCTTAACATGTTTTTTCCCTTAAAATGTGTTTTCTCCCGCTCCGAATGTTTCTTCTTTTTCTCAAATTGTAGTCAGCAGCGGAGTAATAATATATATATATATATATCTATATATATATATATATATATATATATATATATATATATTATATATACATATACATATATATGTATCTATAATATATATATATATATTATATATATATATATATATATATATATATATATATATATATATATATATATGTGTGTGTGTGTGTGTGTGTGTGTGTGGTGTGTGTGTGTGTGTGTGTGTGTGTGTGTGTGTGTGTGTGTGTGTGTGTGTGTTTGTTTGTATAATATATGTATATATATATATATATATATATATATATATATATATGTATAATATATATATATATATATATTATATATATATATATATAATACACAGATATAATACTTGTAATGTTAGTAGGAAAATTAGCTTATTTCATAACAATTTTATTAATATGTAAGTGTTCATATTTGAGGTCACAGCAGGTTAATTATGCTTTGCGTAATATGCATAATTAGTGCATAAACCATTTGCTGAAAAGGCCCATACTAATGGAAATATAAATGTGAATTCGATTAGCATCATTTGGGAAAGAATTAATGCTGGAATATCAAATATCAAGGCACAAAAGTTCACAGACCGACTGTTTTTAGGGCGAAGTGTTGGAGGAACGGGCAGTGGAATATCGCCTTCCTAATGGCGTTCAGCTCCTGAAGTTCCACGTGCCCAAGGAGACCCATTCCGCTCTCCGTGCTGATGTGCCCAAGGTAGGTCGTCTGCGGCTGCTGGGAGATAGTAATGGCTGGTTATAATCTATGGTGGAAAAGTAGCAGTGCTGAAGTAGGGATATTATTTTATTTTGTGGTATTGTTGTAGAATCTCGTATGGTTATAAATACAATGTCTGATGCTTCCAGTCGATGTCCCGCCGTGGAGAGCGAGGTCTGCATGGAGAGGCGTCCTCGATGGACCTGTCTTCCTTCCGCTCCGTCCTCCACGCCCGCCAGTCCCTCCATTCCTACCCCTCCACAATACCAACCTCCGCAGAAGGAGCCCTTGATGATAGATATGCAAGCCCCAACGAATCACAGCTGCATCGCCTCCAGCAGCAACCACCTCTGCGAGGCCCAAGTCTCATGGCCAGGATCAGTGGCTGCAGCGACCTCGCGGACACCCGGCCCTCGCAGAGCCTGCCGGGGTCGCCGAGGAAGATCCGGGTCGCCGCGACGCTGCCGGACGTCGGCAGCAACTCGCCCGACCTGCGCTACAAGGTGCTCACGGCCGGAGGCCGCGCCCGCCCGCCTCCACCCACTCCACGCCCGCAAGATGCCGGCGGCAGGAGCGCCAACGGCCTCAATCCCGCCTCCAAGCGCGGCCTGGGCCTCAACCCCCCGAGCTTATCGAGGTCGAGCCACGAGAAGAAGGGCGTCCCCAACAACAAGCTGACCAACGGCGCGGCCGACGGGTCCAAGCTCAAGAACGGCAACGTGTCCCTGGGCTACGATTCGGAAAAGAGTGAGAGTGGCTTTGAGGACGGGGTCCAGTCGGACAGTGAACTGAACATCAAAAACACAAAGAACAAACTGAACCTGCAATTCGCTCCCGATAAGATAAACCGACCCAGCCACGAGATCGAGCTGGAGAGACTGGGCAATGATGAGCCCAAAATAACCCGCGAGATAAATGGGAATCTCTCGAAAGACAGCGATTCCAGTGGCAAGGACAGCCCCACTGATAACATGACCAGCCTGAGGGCACAAATGCTAGACTTCAGGGATGAATCAGACACTTCAAAGAGTGAAGAGTCTGAAATCAGTGTCTTAGATCTAAATACCTACATTGAAACCAAAGAAAATGGAGATCGCCAATTAGCTGAGGCCGTAAAGGGTTTGATGGAGCTGACCACAAGGTCTGATGATGATGATGATTACACAAATGAAAGTCAGTCTACGGAGAATCATCTAACAGAGTCAGGTGAGCCTCTTTGCATTTTTTGTTTGTGCAATTCTTTCTATTATTACTTTTTTCATTTATATTGATTATTGCTTTTGTAGTACTTCTTTCTTTTGTTTTGTGTTGTTGCATATCTCTTTTAAATTGCTTTTATAGAAGAAAAATAAAACATAAGCGTCTCAGAGGTTCTTAACAACATGGGGATTGGATAGATAAGGTAACCTGTGATTATGAAATTCTTTCATTGGAGGAAGTATCATTGTTGATATTTTTACTAAGATTTATTATATATATATTTGCGGATGTGATGTCATGTCAAATTATATAATTGTATTCAGTATTTAGAAATATAAAAAATGTATTTGTATAATCAGCTTCGTTTACTTTTCACTTTTCAGTCACAAATTTTAATAGCAAATAAAATTTCCTGAAGTTTCATAGATGTTCTTTTGAATCATATGAGGAACAAGTCTGGTTATATAAATTCACAAACAAACAATGTTTCCCATAAGACTGGTACTGACCCATGTTCATTTGTTAATATACCTATTGTTAAAATTTCACTTTAATGACATTGGTAATGTAATTTGTAAGGAATATATATATATATATATATATATATATATATATATATATATAATATATATAGATATATATAATGATATATATGTATTATATGTATATATATCATATATATATATATATATATATATATATATATATATATATATATATATTATATATATATATACACACACAACACATGCATACACCACACACACCACACACACACACACCACACACACACACACACACACACACACACACCACACACACACACACACACACACACACACACACACACACACACCACACACACACACACACACACACACACACACACACACACACACACACACACACACACACACACACACACACACACATATATATATATACCTATACCTATACCTATACCTATACCTATACCTATACCTATACCTATACCTATACCTATACCTATACCATATACATATATATAATTAATATTTATATATATATATATAATATATATA
>NC_051397.1:37230189-37262689 GCF_015228065.2 Penaeus monodon | reverse complement strand
GGAAATGAATGATAATAACTGTTATTATTTAGGGTTTGGTATGACAGGTTCGCGTAACTTCAATCAAATTATGGCTGCTCGTTTATTGTGCGTTTACACTTCTAGCCACTGGCGGTGCGGGAACTGAATGCAGGTCAGCAAGATTACTAGACGAGAACGCTGCCACTGCACCACACAGATAGATAGATAGATAGAGAGAGAGAGAGACTGGGACAAAGACAGAGGGACAGAGACAGAAAGATATATCAAATTCCAGCCTGAACTACATTTAATCCGAACTTAGAAGTTTCATCTTCATGACTTTGCTTTTATCTAAATCTTTTCCGTTCCATCCACCTTTATTCAGACCTGACCTGAAGGAGGAACTTTCCGACGGCACCATCTGCACCACCAGTTGTCTCAGCGGCTTTCCTAGCTCAGGGAGAGCCTGTTCTCACCTGCAACAACGGGCAGTGGACTGAAAATGATGGAGTAGTCTTCATGTGTATAGGTAACTAGAGGCGCCGTTTTCTTTGGTTCGGTCAGATCACGAGGTGGCGGTAGAGAGGACTCGAATACGTTAGAGCGATTTCGAATCATTCGGATTTGAATACGTTCAACGGTTTAAATTCATCTGGATTTAAATTCGCTCAACGATTTAAATTCATACTGATTTGAGTGTGGTCAACGAGTTAAATTCATCCGGATCTGGATAAGTTCAACGATTTAATTAAACCCTGTTTCAAATACATTGACAACATAGACGATTAGAAACCATCCTTCTGCTTCCGAATTCGCATGACAATAAGGAATCAAAGAGTACGCTCCTTTCCCACAGACGGCGAGGCGCCCCAGTTCCTCACGTGCCCTTCGACAATCGACGTCACCACGCCCTTCGGCTGGGGCTCCATGTGGTACACGATCACGCCCCCGGAGGTGTCCGACAACACCAACGCTTGGGTCCTTGAGGTGGGTGCCGGAGGAGGCCTCGACGCATCCCTAGTCTTGCAGTTTTATATATATATATATATATATATATATATATATATATATATATATATATATATATGTGTGTGTGTGTGTGTGTGTGTGTGTGTGTGTGTGTGTGTGTGTGTGTGTATACGTGTGTGTGTGTGTGTGTGTATACGTGTGCGTGGTGTGTGTGTGTGTGTGTGTGTGTGTGTGTGTGTGTGTGTGTGTGTGTGTGTGTGTGTGTGTGTGTGTGTGTGTGTGTGTGTGTGTGTGTATCTAAAACAGCAAACACCGGCAAATTCTCGCTCTGTGATTGCAGCTGTTCCTTGACGACGTGCAGCAGACAGATACCACCGTGACTGCTGCTTTGACTCCTGGAAACTATAATGTTAAATTCGTTGCTACGGATTTCAACTACAACGTGAACACTTGCAGCTACACCGTCACCGTCTTTTCCGGAGGTAAGTGGGGAGGTGCTCTGGAATGGAGAGAGAGGCGGGGAATGAGGGAGGGAGAGGGAGAAGAGGGAGGCAAGGAGGGAGAGAGGGAAGGAGGGAGAGGAAAGGAGGGTGGGAGGGAGAAAGAAGGAGTGGAAGAGGAGAGGGAGGGACATAAATAGATAGATAGATAGAGAGAAAGCGTGTGTTAAAGAAAAAAAAAGTGGGAGACAAAAAGTGAGAAACTGAAACTGTAATTCCTCCCTTCAACCAGCACCCACACGCATTAACTCCACGACCCATAACCTTCATGCCCTGTACCCAACAGACCAGAATCCACCCACGGTTCTTGAGTGCCCGAATTCGCAGTCAATCGAGAGTTCGTCGCCCCTCGTGGTTGGCTGGCCGGAACCCGTTTTCTCTGACGATTCGGGATACATCGCGAACGTAAGAACGACTGACAGAAATGTGTGACGAATTTGGGTTATATTTTGGTCTATCTGGGTAGTAGTTTGATGTTCTACAACGGAAATGTATAATCACATACGGGTTCGGATATAGAACAAAATTGGAGTTCTCTGTACAACGATTATTATTCATTCGAGTGCGTGTTCATGAATGTTATCATAGAAAATTAAGATAGTGACTGTTCTTTGTTTTCAGGTGGAGAGCACTTACGACCCCACCTCGATCATGGCGTGGGGCCGGCACGAGGTCGTCTACACGGCCTATGACAACTCGTCCAACACAGCCACTTGCTCCTTCACCGTGACAGTGAAGGGCATCCCTTGCAACACCCTCTCCCTGCCCATCTTAGGCGCCCTCGTCTGCCACGACAGCTACTCCGGCCGTTTCTGCGTGTCGATGTGTGGCGAGGATGGGGACTTCGAGGTCTCGTCGCCTGAGCTCACCGTGCCCAATGACTACCTCTGCTCCACTTCGGGCAGCTGGTTCCCCTACGAATTCATCTACAACTGCGGCAGCGCTTACGGCGAGACTCCCATCAAGGGCCCTGAGTTCTACTTCTCCGGAGCCTGCAACGAGACCTCCACTCAAAGCGTCATGAAGAGCCAGGCGCTGACGATCTTCAACGTGGCTGACACCGACCCCATCCTAGGCGATGACCTGACACCTGATGACTTCTACGTCACTTGCGGGCCCAGGCTTTAGGCGAAGGACATATAAAGTACATCGGCTTCAGGTGGAAGAGGTGCGGCATCTAGGTTCGTGTGGCTGCGTGTGGCACGTTAGTATGGAAGTAAATATCCACTATGTATGTATGCTCGAATGATTGTCTGTAGGTTTGAGTATTTAATAAATATATATTGTTTGAAGGTAGATACAGTGGCTATATTTTGTACCAGATTTCTTTATGAGCGAATTTCATGTCACATACACACAATTATATGTATATATATGTACATATATGCACACACACACATATATGTATAGACACGCACGCACGAACGGGCACACACATGCACGCACAAACGGGCACACACACGCACACACGAACGGACACACACACACAACAACGGACACACACACACGCACACACACAAACACACGCATGCACACACACATTTGTGTATATATATGTGTGTGTGTGTGTGTGTGTGTGTGTTTACATATATACATATCTTAAAGCAGAATGTTCATCCTTTGTTACTGACGACTGTAACTGAGTTTTTTTTTAATGTGGAGAGGAGAGACTTTTACAAAATAATTATCATTATCAATTATCTGGAAACCCAACAACAACTCTGAAATATCAATAGTGCGTACTTATTCTTTAGTATATTAGCTTACACATTTTCAACCTTACTGCGTTTCATAGGCGATACTTTCTAGTCTAGTTAGCATTTACAAAAAATGTATGAATATTATTTTTAAACGTTCTTACACTACTAATTACGAATATCATCTGCTCATCATTGTTTATCTTTCATTCAACCTATTTTGGGTATAGCATTTTCTGATTTTCTTAGTGGTGTAACAAATAACAATTTTGTCATAATAACATGTATCATAGAAAAAAAAAACGTTCTCAGTTCTGGATTACTTTCCATTTTTTTCCTAATGGTATGTAGAAAAATAACCTTTATTGATAGTATGGAATAAAGCAATTCGTATCAATCGTAAATTATTCATTGATGACATATTTCCTTATGGCAGCTGTCATTCCCCTGGGTAGTCTGTACTCATTATTCTTATTCTTTTTATCTCTTTCCTCATAATCATCGTCTACCTTGGCAATTCCAATGTTTATATTAAAATTAATCAGGAAAGGAGAAATAACATAAAACCGTTATTCACTTTACATCGTCTAAAAAAAACTATGCTCAGGTTTGTTATTAGTTATGCTATCACTGCTTTTGCAATCACAATCATGGAGACCATTCGAACTCTAGCTACAGAACTGCGGTACTATAACACTCACCGCAGCCTGTTTTAGATTGTAGAGCATATAATGTATGTATTTAAAACTCAATGTTGATGTAAGATAAACACAGCATACAAATGTAATGGTATGTCACTTTTTACTGATCCTGAACATTTTTACGTGATCCTGAACATTTCCAATTCTCAAGCTGGTGACAATTTCAGGGAACTTTTATTCTTTTCTATATTTCTATATTAAATTATGGAGTTCCATAGAAGCTATAAGGTCTAAGAGATAAGAGACAAATCCTTGCGTTTGATTTTTTTCTTTAAAAAATATGTTTACGATCGTTTAACTACATGATTATTCTAAGATATCATTCGTGTGTTAGAAAGAAAGAAAAAAAATATTAACTTCCTTAACAGAACACTTGAGAAGATTTTATTTTTCTGACATTTCTTTCGCCACTTTCTCAAAGAGGCTTTTTTCATCTTTATCGTTCATCTACGTTCTCCTCCTCGCACTCTCTTGCTGTTTCCAATTGTTTCTTGTCATGCTGGTAAGTCTCAGTCTTTCTCTCTCTCTCTTCCCCCCACCCCTCTCTCTCTCTCTCTCTTTCTCTCTCTCCCCCCCTCTCTCACTTACCCCCTCTCTCTCTCTCTCTCTCTCTTCTCTCTCTCTCTCTCTCTGTCTGTCTCTATTATGTTCATCACTTATTTTTCTCCTGTGCTGTTTCAAGTCATCTTTTCTTTGTTATTTATTCCAAAGTTTATGTTTCCCTTTTTTGCCTCGTAATATGAACATCATATAAAATGCAACCCCCACAAAGGACCCAAGCTGCATAGCCATAAACAGTAAAAACAGGAAGCATGTGCTGTTAAGGAAAGCGCGAAGCATGTGATGTTTAGTACATTTTTTTCGCATTTTCACTCAGACAATAAAAAAGGCAAATTCATAAAAAAAAACAAATTTATACAAAATATGTATACATTCATAAATAAAAGGTGCAGGCAAGACGAAGAAATATCAAAAGCAAGAAGATAAATTAGGAAAGGACGTAGGGAAATATTCACGATTCAATCAAAGTGAATCATAGCTCGTAAAAATCACTCATTCAGTTTGTATTTTCACTGTCAAAATATATTCTTAAATTTTAAAGCACATTTGTACTTTAAAATCAACGAACCTAAACTATAATTCTATTCTATTCTATCCTGATTTGTTGCTTAGCTTTTCGTTTCTCTTGCCTTTGGTGCATATTTGTTGTTTCCTTTAACCTTTTAGATATCCTCTGCGGCAAGGATAACGTTTTCTTAAAGGTTAATAGAATATTTAAATACCAATTATATTAATTTTCTTTTGTTTATTTTTATACATCGGATAATGAGGACCAATTCAAGCTATAATGCACATGGACGTAAATAATAGATAACGTTAAATTTTTTTCTAATTTCATTACTATTACCCACAAAGAACATTTTTTAACCCATATAAAATATGGCAAAACATAATATGTGATGTTATAAATTAAGATGATATAACATAACTATAATTATAATAATAGAATATGAAAAAAAATACAACGAAATAAATAACAAAAGAGTAACAGAAGAAAGTATAAAGATAAAATTACTTATACTACAAAAGGAGTTAGTAACGCTTGTTTGATAAAAAATTTGAGGTAAATTTGACCTTTTGATTTTTTAGGATCCGATCTTCAATTTATGTTTTCTTTGAGTACAATGACACATTCGTTTTCTTTGAAATTTGCAATAAAAGGGAACCTGATTTGTATTATATATTTGTATTATATTATATATTATGCTGAGCTACGTCACGCCGGAAACCGAGTTGGGAATGTAAATGCCCCAATTTTTAAGAATTTCCTTTAGATCCTGGTGGCATCAAAACACGACATACTGGAACTATATTGTAATACAATAGAGATTCTATAACTTAAACATATTAAGAAAAGAGAAGAAAAGATTAATGAAAAAGGAAGAAATCACTGGAGAGAGAGAGAGAGAGAGAGAAAGAGAGAGAGAGAGAGAGAGAGAGAGAATCCTGCATAAAAAAACAATGCCATTACATAACAAAGCAATGGGACAACACCACTGGAGGGTTAAATACGGCAACTTCTCCCACCAACGCTCAGTACCCTTATGGCGCTCAACATGAATACTCTACGAGCTTTTCTCTGCCTTCTGGGCCTCGTCGCCTTTGCTTCTTCCTCCCGCATCTATGGTTCGTAAGGATGATTGCTTGTCTTGTCATCATTAGTAGTAGTATAAATATTACCAGTATAAAATTATTATGTTATTGGATATTCTTTGGCCATCCGCTGCTATGCTCTGCTGTTTCCCTGTTATCAAATTCTTTTTTATTATACAATATTGACTCGTTAGAAAATTGACTAGTATCCCCAATAATACCCCAAAAAGGGGGGGTGGGATTACAGTGATTAACTCAGATGATTGATTAGTATCCACAATAATACAAAAAAAAAAATGCGAACAGTTATTGACTCATTGGACAGTTGAGTAGTAACCCCCAAAATACCAAATGATTTTTTTTTTTTTTTTTTTTTTTTTTTACAAACAAACAAACGTTCTCGTACCAATATCCCCCACCTCGCCCACAGGCAATTGCGACTTCGAGGCCGAGGACGGCATGTGCGGCCTCGGAGGCACCCACGATTTCACCCAAGCCAACGGCAGACCCTCGTGGAACCTGAACGCTATGGACTCGGGCTACACAGGCTCGGGCTACTTGCTCCTCACAGGCTACAACTCGGAGAGCAGACTCGAGACCCCGACGCTGAGCGCGGCCGTCGGCGACGAGACGGTCAACTTTGCCTATTTCCTCAACGGCGAAGGAGAGGCGGACTCGTACATCAGCCTCTACTCCCGCATCGACGGCGTGGACAACCTCATCTGGGAGGCCGTGAACAAAGAAAACCGATGGGAATACGTCACCGTCGACCTCAACGTCACGGTGGGACACATGTTCCAGGTCGTCTGGAAGGCTCGCGCTGACAGGAACATCTGGACGACGCAGCACACCTGGCTTGGCTTGGATTCCATCGAGGTCGTGAACGGAGGAGGCGCAACCAATTGCTTCAGACCACCGCCCGTGCAGTACGCTAACCCTTGGTTGTGCTCCAGCAAGGCCCAGCACGTCCTCAGGTCAGCGTCCAGAGGGGCTCATGTTAATAAGGAGACGGGAGAGAAGGTAGGGAGGAAAGGAGATGAATGATAATAACTATTATTATTTAGGGTTTGGTATGACAGGTTCGCGTGACTTCAATTAAATTATGGCTGCTCGTTTATTGTGCTTCTGCACTACTAGCCTCTGGCGGTGCGGTAACTGATTGCAGGTCAGCAAGTTTGCTAGAAGAGAACGCTGCCACTGCACCACACAGACAGATAGATAGATAGACAGAAAGAGAGAGACAGACTGGGACAAAGACAGAGGGACAGAGACAGAAAGATATATCAAATTCCAGCCTGAACTACATTTAATCCGAACTTAGAAGTTTCATCTTCATAACTTTGCTTTTATCTAAATCTTTTCCGTTCCATCCACCCTATTCAGATATGCCCTGAAGGAGGATCTTCCCGACGGAACCATCTGTACCACCAGCTGTCTCAGCGGTTTCCTAGCTCAGGGAGAGCCTGTTCTCACCTGCAACAACGGGCAGTGGACTGAAAATGATGGAGTAGTCTTCATGTGTATAGGTAACTAGAGGCGCCGTTTTCTTTGGTTCGGTCAGATCACGAGGTAGCGGTAGAGAGGACTCGAATACGTTAAAGCGATTTCGAATCATTCGGATTTGAATAGTTTAGGGGTTTAAATTCATTCGGATATGAATACGTTCAGAGGTTTAAATTCATTCGGATTTGAATACCTTCAGGGTTTTAAATTCATCCTGATTTGAGTGTGGTCAACGAATTAAATTAAACCGGGTCTAGATAAGTTCAACGATTTAATTAAACCCTGATTCAAATACACTGAAAACATAGACGATTAGAAACCATTCTTCTGCTTCCGAATTCGTATGACGATAAGGAATCAAAGAGTACGCTCCTTTCCCACAGACGGCGAGGCGCCCCAGTTCCTCACGTGCCCTTCGATAATCGACGTCACCACGCCCTTCGGCTGGGGCTCCATGTGGTACACGATCACGCCCCCGGAGGTGTCCGACAACACCAACGCTTGGGTCCTTGAGGTGGGTGCCGGAGGAGTCCTCGGCGCATCCTTAGTCTTGCAGTTTTATTTCCTAGGAGACTGTAGATGTTACCGCTTTGCTCACAACAGAGTTCCACACACACACACACACACGTACGTGTGTGTGTGTGTGTGTGTGTGTGTGTGTGTGTGTGTGTGTGTGTGTGTGTGTGTGTGTGTGTGTGTGTGTGTGTGTGTGCACATCTAAAACAGCAAACACCGGCAAATTCTCGCTCTGTGATTGCAGCTGTTCCTTGACGACGTGCAGCAAACAGATACCACCGTGACTGCTGCTTTGACTCCTGGAAACTATAATGTTAAATTCGTTGCTACGGATTTCAACTACAACGTGAACACTTGCAGCTACACCGTCACCGTCTTTTCCGGAGGTAAGTGGGGAGGTGCTCTGGAATGGAGAGAGAGGCGGGGAATGAGGGAGGGAGAGGGAGAAGAGGGAGGAAAGGAGGGAGAGAGGGAAGGAGGGAGAGGAAAGGAGGGTGGGAGGGAGAAAGAAGGAGTGGAAGAGGGGAGGGAAGGATATGAATAGATAGAGAGAGAGAGAGAGAAAGCGTGTGTTGAAGAAAAAAAAGTGGGAGACAAAAAGTGAGAAACTGAAACTGTAATTCCTCCCTTCAACCAGCACCCACACGCATTAACTCCACGACTCATAACCTTCATGCCCTGTACCCAACAGACCAGAATCCACCCACGGTTCTTGAGTGCCCGAATTCGCAGTCAATCGAGAGTTCGTCGCCCCTCGTGGTTGGCTGGCCGGAACCCGTTTTCTCTGACGATTCGGGATACATCGCGAACGTAAGAACGACTGACGGAAATGTGTGACGAATTTGGGTTATATTTTGGTCTATCTGGGTAGTGTATAGGTTCGGATATAGAACAAAAGTGGGTTTCTTTGTACAAGCGATTATTATTCATTTGAGTGTGTGTTCGTGAATGTTATCATAGAAAATTAAGATAGTGACTGTTCTTTGTTTTCAGGTGGAGAGCACTTACGACCCCACCTCGATCATGGCGTGGGGCCGGCACGAGGTCGTCTACACGGCCTATGACAACTCGTCCAACACAGCCACTTGCTCCTTCACCGTGACAGTGAAGGGCATCCCTTGCAACACCCTCTCCCTGCCCATCTTAGGCGCCCTCGTCTGCCACGACAGCTACTCCGGCCGTTTCTGCATGTCGATGTGTGGCGAGGATGGGGACTTCGAGGTCTCGTCGCCTGAGCTCACCGTGCCCAATGACTACCTCTGCTCCACTTCGGGCAGCTGGTTCCCCTACGAATTCATCTACAACTGCGGCAGCGCTTACGGCGAGACTCCCATCAAGGGCCCTGAGTTCTACTTCTCCGGAGCCTGCAACGAGACCTCCACTCAAAGCGTCATGAAGAGCCAGGCGCTGACCATCTTCAACGTGGCTGACACCGACCCCATCCTAGGCGATGACCTGACACCTGATGACTTCTACGTCACTTGCGGGCCCAGGCTTTAGGCGAAGGACATATAAAGTACATCGGCTTCAGGTGGAGGAGGTGCGGCATCTAGGTTCGTGTGGCTGCGTGTGGCACGTTAGTATGGAAGTAAATATCCACTATGTATGTATGCTCGAATGATTGTCTGTAGGTTTGAGTATTCAATAAATATATATTGTTTGAAGGTAGATACAGTGGCTACATTTTATACCAGATTTCTTTATGAGCGAATTTCATGTCACATACACACAATTATATGTATGTATATATATATATATATATATATATATATATATATATATATATATATGTGTGTGTGTGTGTGTGTGTGTGTGTGTGTGTGTGTGTGTGTGTGTGTGTTTACATATATACATATTTTAAAGCAGAATGTACATCCTTTGTTACAGACGACTGTTACTGAGTTTTTTTTTTTTTTTTGTGTGGATAGGATGAGACTTTACAAAATACATACAATACGAACACCCACACAACACCATACGAGCATTCACACGATGCACACGGGACACACACACATTTTGTTAATGTATATTATGTAGTGTGTGTTGGTGTGGTCTAGTGTGTGTTGGTGTGTTGTTGTGTTGTGTCGTGTGTGTTGTGTACTGTGTGTGTGTGTATGGATATTGTGTGTTGTTAATATATACATATTTTAAAGCGAATATTTCCTTTGGTTACTCCCTGTTACTGAGTTTTTTTTTTTTCTTAATGTGATAAAGCACTTTTACAATTTAATTATATTATAAATTTAAACCCGAACAACTCATATTCGGGTAATAGCTTTTTGATTTTCTAGTGGTGTAACAATTAACAATTTGTTCATAATTAATGTATCATAGAAAAAAAACGTCTTATTAGAATTACTTTCATGGCAAAATGTTAATGTTTTTCTGGCCTGATTTTAATTTGTTATTGATTTATTTCCTAATTGTATGTAGAAATAACCTTTATTGATAGCATGAATAAAGTAATGCATTCAGTTAAATTGTCTGAATTAGTGTTCTTATTTTCCTTATGACAGTTGCAATCCCCTGAAAGGTCTGTCTCATTATCTATTACTTATCTTTCTTCAATAATCATCGTTATACTTCATGAACTTCCAATTCTGAAGTATGGTGGAGGTCCATAAAAGTTACAAGGTCTAAAAGATAAGAAGCAAATCCCTGCGTTTGAAAATTTTCTTTGCAAAAATTGTTTCCGAATGTTTAACTGCATGATTATTCTATGATATCATTCGTGTGCTAGAAAAAAACTATTAACTTTCTTAGCAGAATACTTAAGAAGATTTTATTTTTCTGACATTTCTTTCGCCATTTTCTCAGAGGCTTTTTTCATCTTTATCGTTCATCTACGTTCTCCTCCTCGCACTCTCTTGTTGTTTCCAATTGTCTCTTGTCATGCTGGTAAGTCTCAGTCTTTCTCTCTCTCCCTTCCCCCCCCCCCCCTCTCTCTTTCTCTCTTTCCCTCTCTCTCCCCCTCTATCAATTTCCCCCCATCTCTCTCTCTCTCTCTCTCTCTCTCTCTCTCTCTCTCTCTCTCTCTCTCTCTCTCTCTCTCTCTCTCTCTCTTGCCCACAAAGGACCCATGCTGCATAGCCATAAACAGTAAAAACAGGAAGCATGTGCTGTTTTCTACGATTTTGTCGCACTCCTTCGCTCTGACAGTAAAGAAAGCAAATTTATGAAAGTTCCTTTTTTACAGAAAAAAGGAAATATCAAAAGCAAGAATGATAAATTACGAAACGAAAAAGGGAAATATTCACAATGAAAATTAAGTGAATTATAAAAATGTAAAAATCACCTGTAAAAATCACTCATTTAATTTGGATTTTCACGATCAAAATATATTCTTAAATTTTAAAACGCATTTGTATTTTAGAATACAAATGAAGGAAATCTGCGAGATAAAGACGGATAGAGAGAGAGAGAGAGAAAGAGAAGAATAGAGGAAGGGGGAGGGACAGGCAATGAAGGTAATTTGACTTTTTTAGTATCTAACCAGAATTTCATGACATCTATATTTTCATAATATCAAAAAACAATGGGAGTCGTCAGTCAGGAAGGATAAATATTCATATATTTTTTTATTTATTTATATTTTACATCATATCTTATTACAGAATATAATTAGAACGTAAATAATAATTACTAAGAAAAGATTTATGATGCGACGTAATACCTCATTGGCTGAGAGAATTGAGTGATTATACGTCTTCTCGGCTCTTCATTTCTCTTTCTTTTACGTGTATGTAATTTAGAACTAAATTATTTTATTTTCGAACATTTTTTAACTTCCTTATCAGAATACTTGACGAGATTATATTTTTCTGACATTTCTTTCGCCACTTTTTCAAGGGGTTTCTATATTCTTATCGTTCATCCGATTTTTCCTCCTCGCACCTTCCATTTCTCTCTTGCCCATGTTGCTAAGTTTCAATCTCAGTCTCTCTCTCTCTCTCTCTCTCTCTCTCTTTCTCTTTATTGTGTTCTTCATCCACTTATTTTTCTACTCCATTCGTTGTTTATTCTAATACTTCTTTTTCTCTTTATTTTCACCCGTAATATGAATTTATCAAATACACCTCAGATAAGGAAAACACGAATCACGCGCTGTTTAGTTCGACTTTTCGCATTTTCATTCAGGCAAACAAAAAAAAAAAAAATAAAAAAAAAAAAAAAAAAAAAAAAATATTATATATATATATATAATATATATATATATATATATATATATATATATATATATATATATACATATACATTTACAAAATCTGTATATATTCTTGAATAAAAGATGCAGACACGACGGAGAAATATCAAAAGCAAGAAGATAAATTAGGAAAGGACGTAGGGAAATATTCACGATTCAATCAAAGTGAATCAAAGCTCGTAAAAATCACTCATTCAGTTTGTATTTTCACTGTCAAAATATATTCTTAAAATTTAAAGCACATTTGTATTTTAAAATACAACGAACCTAAACTATAATTATATTCCATTCTATCCTGATTTGTTGCTTAGCTTTTCGTTTTCTTGCCTTTGGTGCATATTTGTTGTTTGCTTTAACCTTTTAGATATCCTCTGCGGCAAGGATAACGTTTTCTTAAAGGTTAATAGAATATTTAAATACTTTATACCAATTACTTTTGTTTTGTTTATTTTTATATATCAGATACTGAAGACCAATTCAAGCTATAATGCACATGGAAGAAAATCCTAGATAACGTTAATTTTTCTTATTTCATTATTATTACCCCCAAAGAACACTTTTAACCCGTATAAAATATGGCAAAACATAATATGCAATGTTATAAAATAAGATGATATAATATAACTATCATGTTTATGATTAGAATAATAGAATTTGGAAGAAAATATTTACAACAAAATGAATAACAAAAGAGTCACAGACGAAACTGTGAAGATAAAATTACTTATACTGACCTTTTGATTTTTTAGGGTCCGATCTATTATGCTTTCTTTGAATACAATGACACATTCGTTTTCTTTGAAATTTGCAATAAAAGAGAACCTGATTTATATTATATATTTGCATTGTATTATATATTATGTTGAGCTACGTCACGCCTGAAACCGAGTTGGGAATGTAAATGCCCCATTTTTTAAGAATTTCCTTTAGATCCTGGTGGCATCGTATATCAAAACACGACAGACTGGAACCATAATTGTAATACAGTATAGATTCTATAACTTAAAGATATTAAGAAAATAGAGGAAGAAAGATTCATGAAAAAGTAAGAAATCACTGGAGAATGTATGGAAGAAGGAAACCTGCGAGCGAGACAAAGTCTTCACATAGAAAGAGAGAGAGAGAGAGAGAGAGAGAGAGAGAGAGAGAGAGAGAGAGCATAGAGGGAGGGAGAGGAGGAGGAGGAGGGAACACATACATAGACGGGTGTAAATGAAGTGGACAAGCAATATAGGTAATTGAATTGGAGCACAAAGGAGAGAGAGAAAAAAAATAATTTTAAAAATAAATAACTTAATGAAAGTAGAATGCTTGCTTTTACGTTGTCTATCCTAATTCGTTGTTTAACTTTTCCTTTTTCTTACCTTTTCTACATATTTATTGCTTTCTATGATCTCTCAGATATCCTCTATGGCAAGAATAGCACTTTCTTAAAAGTTAATAGAATATTTAAATACTTTATATCAATTACTATTTCTTAAAATTGTATCGTTTGTTTTTAGACATCGCCTACTAAGGATCGATTCAAACAATAATGCACAGTGAAGAAAATCCCAGATAATGTTAATTTTTCTTATTTCATTACTGTTACCACAAAAACACCTTTTAACCATTACAAAATATAGCAAAACAAAGTATGCAATGTTATAAATGATATAGCATGACTGTCATGTTTATAATTGAAATAATAGAGTATGAAGAAATATTTACAGCAAAAAGAATAACTTTGAGGTAAATTTGACCATTTGATTTTTAGGATCTAATCTTAAATTTACGTTTTCCTTGAATACAATGACACATTCGTTTTCTTTGGAATTTGCAATAAAGGGGAACCTGATTTATATTATATATTCATATCATATTATATTATGCTGAACTGCATTGCGTATGAAACCGAGGTGGGGGAAAAAAAATAAAAATAAATAGATCCTGGTGGCAGCATTGGCATCGTTTCTAACTTGTACGTTGCAGAACCCATGATTAAGTAACCCTTCACTGGCTTCGGGGAAAGTTAGCAGGTGTTTGTTGACGCTTGCTCATGTTTGGCGTTTCATGAGTGTTCTCCAAGGTGATAACGTCCCCTTTCAAGGTCCAATGTCATTCAGGTCGGCAGCTATGTAGAAAGGCAGTAACAAGGCTACTGGTTTGGAATGATGACTAGAGTCCAATCGGTACACTGGCTCTGGTTGGCCGACTGTTTAGTTGCATTTCGATTTCATTTATAATGAAAGAGTTTTAAAGCGAAAATTTAAAGTGGAAATTGTTAAAATCTGCCTTGCGTTCCGTTGGAAAATACGGAATACTTTTGTACGCAACAAAGAATGAGCTCGAATAGAACGGTCTATAGCGCTACGGTGACGCACAAATGTAAACATTGACCCACACGAGCTTTTTGTGTTTTAAACCTTCTTTGCTTAGGTGAATATGTTGTCAAATACCAGTCAAGATGTATCCACTAATAGATAGAGATAAAGAGACATAGAAATAGACAGATATGCAGTTAGAGATCCACATGCAAACAAATTAACACACACACACGTGTGTGTGTACGTGTGCATGTGTATCATATACATATATACACACACACACATACACGTGTATGTATTTATGTTAGTGTGTGTTTTCATGTATATCTCCAGTTGTATATCTATCTATTTCTATGTCTCTGTATCTCTATCTACGTATCTCCTTAAAGCCATGTCTTATCCATGCTTGTGTCCTTGTGACCATACGGGTACATATCTATATATCTACCTATCATTCATCTCTCTTGTTTGAGAGTGTGTTTCTCTCTCTAAGATAGAGCTTGCTATGGACGTTTGTGAGTTACTATTGCAAATTACCCATGATTTCTTGTTTTCCAATTGGCAAAGCCATTTTTTATACTTTCATACTACATTAAATCCCTTTGTATAAGTATTTACTTTTGGTTTAATTATAATATACGTATTTTCAGGACTGATACGCAGGCCTTTGTTATTAGCTCTCAAAATTTGTTTCGGGGATAAAGTCATGAGAAATAACAATTGAAAAACTCGCCATCACAATCACAGAGAGGAAAGGCTTTGCAAATCATCATTTTTTGATGTTAGAAATATTTTTGATATTGAGATATTTAGCCAATTAGTTTCTTTTATCAGTCAATTATTTATTAATCAGTCTTCTTAAAAAATTTGTCTCTCCATATATCCTCTATCTGTATATATCACTCCTATCTCTTTCTCTGGCGACGATAGATAGATAGATGGATAGATAAACAGATAAATAGAAATAGACAGATATATAGACTTCCTCTTCTATCTGGACCTTCTTACAAACGTCTCAGTCTGCACGGCGCGGGATAATAAGGGAGAAGCTTAAGAACGGTTGTTTATTAAAAGATTTATACTTATAAACAAATACAACTAATATACAAAACAAGAAGAAGGTAGTGGCTGTACACAATAAATATCAGGTGCTAGTAGTCGTAGTAGTCGGGGCTGGAGCTCTGAGAAGCGCCGCCCCCGCGCACACCTGAACCTCGCCTGATGGGCCTTCTCAGTCCGGGTCGTCTCCGGGCCCCTCCTGAAGGTGCCACGTCAGGACTCTCCTCTGCGAAGTCTTCCTCGGGAGCCGCCACGATCTCAGGTGCCAAGGGGGCGTCCTCGAGCACCACCTCGGGCTCGCTTTGCTGCCGACGTCGGGGGAAGCTCGGTCTTCTGCGCTGAGGTGCTGGGGCGGCCTCCTGGGGCTCCGCCGGCTGGTCCTCTTCCACGGGCGTCGGTGCGGGGCGACGGCCGCCGACGGGGCCCTTTCTGACGTTGACGCGTCCGGGGCGGGAGTCGCGACCTCCCGAGGGCTCCTGTGGGAGGGGCTCCTCGGGGGCGCTCGTGGTGGTGGTGGAGGGCGTGGTGGCCTCGGGGCGCCTGGGTCTGCCCCTGGAGCCTTGCCTCGGGCGGGACGGGCGGGACGGCGCGGCGGTGGTCGTGGTGGTGGTGGTCGACGACGGCTCATCGTCGTAGTACTCGTAGTAGTCGTCGTAGTAGTAATCGGGTGCAGCCTCTGTGGTGGTGGTGGTGGTGGTGGTCTTCTTGGAAGGTCGTATGCGGCGACGACGCTGCCCTGATCCCTGGGGTCTGGAACCCTGGCCTGGTCCGTCGTCGTTCTGGTTCTGGCGCCTCTGGGGGCCGTCCTGCTGCAGGCGGGAGGCCCGGGGGCGGAACTCCTCCTCGGCGGCGTCCTGGGGCACCGGCGGGTTGATCCTGGGGCGCTTGCGGTCCCTCACGTTGAACACGCCGCCGAAGCGTCCCGAGGGGCGCGATCGGTCCTCCACGTTGTTGCGGGTGCCCAGGCGGGTCCTCTGCGGCCGGCCGGGACGACGGGGCCTCTGAGTCGTGGTGGTGGTGGTCGTCGTC
This sequence comes from Penaeus monodon, assembly GCF_015228065.2. Classification (NCBI taxonomy): domain Eukaryota; kingdom Metazoa; phylum Arthropoda; class Malacostraca; order Decapoda; family Penaeidae; genus Penaeus; species Penaeus monodon. Next base: position 37,246,090 of record NC_051397.1, on the reverse strand, counting down.
GTCCTTTCGTTGGCGTAGTCGTTGTAGTAGTCGTCGTAATACTGATCATAGTACTGGTCGTAGTAGTAGTCGTAGTCGTACTCGGGCGGGGGCGTGGTGGTACTGGGGCGTCGCTTCCCAGGGCGCTTGCCGGGACGAGGGCCGCTGGGGCGCTGCGGCCGGTTCATGTTGGGGCGCAGGCGGTTGGCCAGCGGCCGGGGGCGCTCCACGTAGATGATCTGCGGCGGCGGCGGCGTGGTGGTCGTCGTGGTCGTGGTCTCGTAGAGCTCGTCGTTCCTGGAAGAGAAAGTCGTAGTTAGGCGGCGGTTCAGATATTCTGGCTTGAGGTTAATATGGTGATGCATTAACATTCATCTTGTGAGAGAAAGAAAGAGAGAGAGAGGGAGGGAGGGAGAGAGGGAGAGAGGGAGAGAGGTAGAGAGGTAGAAAGGTAGAGAAGTAGAGAGGTCGAGAGAGAGAGAGAGAGAGAGAGAGAGAGAGAGAGTGAGAGAGAGAGAGAGAGAGAGAGAGAGAGAGAGATAGAGAGAGAGAGAGAGAGAGAGAGAGAGAGAGAGAGAGAGAGAGAGAGAGAGAGAGAGAGAGAGAGCAGACAGACAACTAGATTGATAAACACAGGTTGATAAGCGCAGATGGTTATATAAATTGATAGAAAGACAGATAAACAGATAGACAAATAGATAGAAAGAGATGCATAGTTCGAAAGATGTCGATGGAAAGACAGATAGGTAGATAGATATATAGGTACACATACTGTCATTACAATCAATATTTCATAATTCATCATCATAATCATAATAACAATAACAGAAATATCAGTACCAACATTATTCTGTGTGTGTGTGTGTGTGTGTGTGTGTGTGTGTGTGTGTGTGTGTGTGTGTGTGTGTGTGTGTGTGTGTGTGTGTGTGTGTGTGTGTGTGTGTGTGTGTGTGTATTAATGCAAAACCGATTTACATACTCACAGATAATGACGCGCTTTAACCATACTAACCCGCTGGCATATTGTACCAACCTGTCATAATGTTTCTCCGAGTTGACGCAGTCCACTTCGCTGACATAATGGCAAATGAAGTTCTTTTGGTCGAACACCGTGTAATTGGCACACAGGAAGTCGTACCGTTGTCCGAAGAGACAGTTGTGATACACCTGCAAGACAGAAGAAGGTGAGGATGCGCACGGAAGAGGGAGGATGGGAGAAGACTCGAAGAAATAGATGTATGGGGAAAATGTATGTCAAAGTGTAAGTAGGTTTGTAGATATTATTTTTTCTTATAAATGCAAGGAGTTTTTTATCTACCTATTTACCTTTACAGTAGATATATATCTAGTGTATATCTATCTATTTATCTATTTATCTGTCTATAGATCAATCTATCTTTCTTTCTATCTATATACACTATATACCTTGATAATTGAGAATTTAATTTTAGCGATTTACATCATAATTACACAAAATCTATCTATCCTAAAACGTACATAAATATTTCTTCTCAGTTTTAGGCAAATACACTCAATTCTCATTAATCCTTAATACACAAATAGAGAAAACAAACAGATAACAAGAAATAAAACAAATAAACAGCAACAACAAAACCGATAAACAAATCATAAGTCTATCGACAGAAACCCAATAGATAAATGGTTGACATAATCTTCTTTCGAGTTTGGCTTCGATCTCACCCGAAGAGCCTGGAGTGTGGCAGCTGAGGGGATGTTCCTCTGAGGGTGTTTGGTCCAAGGGTGGGCGGGAGGACGGTAGAGAGAACTTGCATGGGTTATTCTCTCTCTCTCTCTATTTATCTCGCTCATTCTAGCTATCTATCTGTATATATCTGTCTCTCTGGCTATCGCTCACTATCTACTTCTCTCTCTCTCTCTCTCTCTCTCTCTCTCTCTCTCTCTCTCTCTCTCTCTTCTCTCTCTTCCTCTCCTCTCTTCTCTCTCCTCTTTTTCCCTCTCTTCTCGCTCCTCTACTTACACTCTCTTTTGTATCTTTCTCTCTTCTCACATCTTTATCCCTGACTATTTTTACTTGCTCTACCGTTACTCAATCACATCAACCTAAACTATTCGACTCAATTTTCCTTCTCTATTGTTTTCTTCATCTAATAATTTTGATTCTTAAATTTAGCTACATATAATCCCACTCTTGTGCAGTCTCTCTACACACGTATTTGCAATCCAAGTTTCGGTGAAGTGTCTGGTGTCCACACTTCTCAAACTCTTCTTAATACGATTGTGATTTATCTCTGACAACACTCACATAATGTTATTGGTCCTCGTGCTTGTCTCTGGGGAAGTTATGGATGGTAGTAATAATAACAATCTATGGGAACTGACAATGGTTGTGGTGGTAACATTATGGAAACTGTCAATGTCTGTAGTAGTAGGATTACTTCGGAGTTTATCAATAGTGAAAAATTCCATTGTTATCCTCTTTTGTGAGTATTCGTTGTCCTATTAAATATAGTTGTCATTAGCTATACTGTTTTGTCAATTTAATATCTAAGCCTGTTTCAAAAAAGTTTAAACGAAACAAAAAACGAAAAAAATCAAATCGTAAATCTGCCATATCCTTTGCTAAAATAGAATAGTAGATGCTGTTTCTCCGATATCAAAATGATACAGAGGGAGGGGTGGAGAGGGAAGGAGGGAGAGAGGGAAGGGTGGAGAGAGAGAGGGAGGGGTGGAGAGGGAAGGAGGGAGAGAGGGAAGGGTGGAGAGAGAGAGGGAGGGGTGGAGAGGGAAGGGTGGAGAAAGAGAGGGAGGGGTGGAGAGGGAAGGAGGGAGAGAGGGGGGAAGAGTGGAGAGAGAGAGAGAGGGAGGGGTGGAGAGGTGATGGAAAGAGAGAGGGATAGGAGAGGGAGAAGAAGAGAGACGGAGAAGGAATGCCAAGAATCACAATTACGATAACAGAGCGAGTCATTTTAAAACCATGGAGCTTGTTGGCGAGATCCCGTGTCTGTTTGTTGCTATCTTGGCAATAAAGACCGTCTTTGATGAGCTCGGAGAGAGTGGACGAGAGGGAGAGAAAGCAGCGAAGTACCGAACAGGAATCAATTTTCCTTTTTCTCTCTCCAGTGCTTCCTTTCTCGCTCTCGCTTTCGCTCTCGCTCTCGCTCTCGCTCTCGCTCTCGCTCTCGCTCTGGCTCGCGCTCTCTCTCTCTCTCTCTCTCTCTCTTTCTCTCGCTCTTGCTCTCGCTCTCGCTCGCTCTCGCTCTCTCGCTCTCGCTCTCTCGCTCTCTCACTCTAGCTCTCTCGCTCTCGCTCTCGCTCTCTCTCTCTCTCTCTCTCTCACCCTCTTCCTCCCCCCACTCCGACTCTCTATCTTGCTTTTAGCTCTTTTTGGTTTTCCTAATATCCATCGGGAATAAAAGGATGAATAATAATTAATTGAATTTAGTCCAGCACAAACACCCACTTACGCGCGCGCCCACACACACACACACACACACACACACACACACACACACACACACACACACACACACACACAAAACACACACACACACAACACACACACACTCACCACACCACCACGACACACACACACACACACACACACCACACACACACACATACACACACACACACACACACACACACACACACACACACACACACAAACACACACACAAACACACACACACACACACAACACACACACACACACACACACACAAATCCAAGAAGAAAGAACAGACCCACACGTTATTCATTCACAAAACCTCTCTCCCCAACACTTTATCCGACGCCCCCCCCCCCCCTCACCTGGCACTTATGCGGCACGGAGGCGTAGAACCCGTCATGGCGGTTGTCGCAAGTGAAGTTGAAGTTGGGGTCGAGAAGATCCGGCGGCAGGCGCGCGTAGAAGGGGTAGTCGCTTAGGTCGTACCCCAGGAGCTCGTGGGGTAGATTGGGGTCGTACTTGTAGTCGATCTGGGGGTTCCCGGTGAGTGGAGGGCGGGTGGTAGTCGTTTCCGTCTTATTCTCCGCAGCGGTGGTCGTTTCGGGGGCGTCCTGGGCAGCTGCGGTGGCCACCACGACCATCAGCCCTGCGGGGGAGAGGGGGTGGGGGTTAGTGGGCTGAGGATGGGGGGTGGGAGAGGAGAGGGCGGAAGAGAGACGGAAAAGAAATGCCGAGAAGGAGGGAGAGGAAGAGAGGAAGAGAGGAAGAGACAGAGAGACAGAGAGAGAGAGAGAGAGAGAGAGAGAGAGAGAGAGAGAGAGAGAGAGAGAGAGAGAGAGAGAGAGAGTAAGAGAGAGAGGTAGTAAGATAGAGAGAGAGAGAAAGGAGGGGATAGTAAGAGGGAGATAATAGACAAAGAAGAGAGAGAAAAAGGGAGAGACAAAGAAGAGAAAAGGGTACACAAATAAAAACGGTGACACAGATGAAAACATATATACTTGAGATTTTAAAAATCTGTATATATATAATAATAATATCACAAAAGGGGGGAAAAAACAAATTAATTCCTTGGTAAAAACAAACAAACAGAAAGACTGTAATTTAAAGAAAAAACGAATAGAAAAAAAAGTTAATTTAAAGCTACACGAAAAAAAAAGTGTCAAAGAAAGTATTTTCATATTTGTTGCCACTACAGAAGAAAACAGGTCTTTTTTTTTAAAGATTCCAGATCAGAGAGTAAGTCAGCATGGTAATCCCCCTCCCTCCCTCCCTCCCCCTTCCCCCTTCCCCTCAAGCCACAACATTGCTGCTTTCGCCTCAATTTTTATTTATTTTTATTTTTTTTTTATCTTCCTAACTGTTATCTCTCCCACTTTTCCCTTCCTCTCTTCTTTTCTATCTTTTCTTTCATCTTCACCATTTGTCTTTGTTAGTTTGTTTGTGGTTTAGAAGTTCAGTTGTTCTCTGCGGTGCGAACAGTTATCTTAAACTTAGCTTTTTGATTCCGGAAAGAAAAAAAAAACTTTCCTAAAATGAGTAAAAGAGAAAGAAAGAAAAAAAAATAGATAGAGGGATGAAAAACAGAAAACAGGGGAGAAGAGAAAGCATGGAGATGATGAGAAAGAGAGATAGATAGTGGGAGAGAGAGAGGGAGGGAGGGAGGGAGGGAGAGGGAGAGAGAAAGGGATAGAGAAAAAGAGAGAGAGAGAGAGAGAGAGAGAGAGAGAGAGAGAGAGAGAGAGAGAGAGAGAGAGAGAGAGAGAGAGAGAGAGAGAGAGAGAGAGAGAGAGAGAGAAAGCACACGGTCCTCAGTTGCAAATGGACTTCCTGTACAGACGCGCCACTGGTCATCATTAAGGGAAATCGTACGAAAACAAGCCCTTCTCATATCTTTAAGCTCAATTCTATTCTTTCAATGTTACTATTATCCATAATATTGTAGCAGCACTATCGTTAGTATTAGCATTATCACTATTATATTTATATTAACCCATGAAGTTTTCTCATTACCACTGTTACTAATGTCATTATTTTCGATATGGTTAGTGTATTAGTATATGATCACAATGCCGTCATCATTGTTATCGCTTGACCATGCTGTATTAACATCATGAAAAATATCCTGATTATCATTATTATGATAATGAATAAAGTGGTAATTTCATTATCCTTACTAATGTTAGCGGCGTATGTTACTAGTTATCATCATTCATCATCAAGGGAATTATCCTTCATTTTGATATAATTCCACGTTTCGTTTTTTTTTTTTTTTTTTTCATTATCCTTTTGTCCTCGCTTCCTTCCTGGCTTCCTTCTGCCTCTCCTTCGCATCCGCCTGAACTTTCTCTCTCCTTCCTCTCTCTCGCTCTCTGTGAAAGTTCAGGCTCTTAACCTGCCAGGGGTGGGGGTTGGGGGGTGGGGGGTTGCAGCATCCTTCTCTTTCAGGATATCATATGCTTCTTTCTAAACTTTTCCTTCTCCTTTTCGTTTTCATTTCTTTTCGTTTATTCCCTTTGTGTTTATTTTATTCTATTATTTTTTTTCATGTTCTTGTCTCTCGTTTTTTTTTTTTCATTCTAAACTCATTATATTTTCTCTCTTTCTTTTCTCGTTTCTTTCCTTTCCCTAATGCTCCTATCTTTTTTTTCCTCTCTCTTTCTCTCCGTTTTTTTTTTTTCTTTTTTTTTTACCTCTTCCCTCTTCTCCATTTTCCTCTGTCCCTTGCACTCCTTCCTCTCTTCCTTTCCCTTCACACCCTTTCTACCGTTTCCTTTCCCTGCATCCTCCCTTTTCTCCCTTTCTCTCCTCCCCCACTTCCCCCTCCCATCCCCCCTCATCCCCCCTTCCCCTTCCCTTTCCCCTAATCTCTTGCCTCCTTACCCACAACCTTGAAATCCTGCCCTTCACCTGGAGGGCAAATCCTACCCTACTCCCTTGGGTAAATCCGAACCGAGACCTTCCCTTCCCAACGCGACCTCCTCCGCGGACAACGTACGACCTCCCCAGACCCCCCCCCCCCCACCCCCGCCACGAGGAGTGTGTGTATCGAAGGGTCGTTGTTCCCTCGATGGGAAATGCACTCGGATCGTCCGGTCTTTTCACGCTTTAAACTCCACTCGTTTCGCATCTCCCCTTTCCCACCCACCCCTTTCCTCCCTTTCCTTTTTTCCTCCCCTTACCCCTTACGCTTTATCCCCTCCCCCTCCCCCTACACATTCCCTGGCCCCTCCTCCTTTTCCCTTCCCCTCGCCCCACACATTCCCTGGCCCCTCCTCCTTTTCCCTTACCCTCGCCCCACACATTCCTGGCCCTCCTCTTTCCTTACCCCGCCCAACACATCTGGGCCCCGTCGTTTCCTTTCCTCTACTCCCCCCCCAAAAGAAGAGAACAGGCACACTCTTCTCTTTTATCTTCTTCTCCCGCTTCCTCCCCACCATCTCATAGTCCGCCCCCCCCCACGGATCTTGTGGCACGTCTTCAAGAAAGGAAAGAGAAAGAAGGGGAGGAGAGAGGGAGAGAGGTGGGAGAGGAAAGGAGAGAGAGAGAGAGAGAGAGAGAGAGGAAAAAAAGGGAGAGGAGAAAGAGAGAGAGAGGAAGAGAGGAGAGAAAGAGGAAGAGAGAAGAGAGAAGGAGAGAGAGAGAGACAGACAAAAGAGAGAAAACAGAAAGAAGAGAGAGGAAAGGAGAGAGAAAAGAGGAGAAAGATAAGAGAGAGAGAAAGACAGAACAAGAGAGAGAGAGAGGAGAGAAGAGAGAGAGAGAGAGAGAGAGAGACAGAGATAGAGGAAGACACATAGAAAGATATCTAAGAATAGATAAACATAAATACAAAGACAGAGAGAGAGAGAGCCCAAAACACACACAGATGGCTCGCTCTTCCATCCCAACCGCAGCAAACAGGTCTTCTTCCCTCCTTCCCTCCCTCCCGCACAGGTCCTTCATCCCACGCCTATCCCTCTCTTCCTTCCCCTTCCCCCCCCCCCACCTTCACATCACTCCCCTCCCCCCCTTCCCCTGATTCTTCCCCACTGGGTTTGTTTACCCTCGGGGCGTATTTTTTTTCGTTCTCACTATCTGCGACATGCATTTTAAGTTCACTTTTACCCCCCCACACCTAACGCCTATAATATATTTTTTTTTCCACGATTCAATCACGTTCTTGTTTACTTGTAATTACTTCTAGAGGAGAATTTCGACGAATTTCATCCCGTTGTTGATAATTCTCGGGTTGTGCAAAGCCATGAAAATATACGTTCACATACAGATACAGACAGACAGAAACACACACACACACACACACACACACACACACACACACACACACACACACACACACACACACACACAATCACACACACACACACACACACACAATCACACACACACACAAAACCCCCCTCCCCCCTCACACACATATTCACCGCGCAACCTTCGCCAAAAATCCGCCAACAGCATTAGAGCTCTCTTGGCGGTGGGAGTGTGCAGGAAACTGGCCCTTCATGCTGTGAAGGGCCGAATGAAGGGCTGTCGACCCTTTCTGTGAGTGAGCCTGCATATGCAACACGGACCAAGGGAATTAAAGATGATATCACACTCTGCAAGTGTAACGGTATATGTATAACGGTATATATAAACATGTATGTTTGTGTGCATATGTATGTGTATGCATATATATGCATATATGTATATGCAATATATATATAATATATATATATATATATATATATATATATATATATATATATATATATATATATATATATATATAACACACACACGCACGCACACAGTAACACACACGTACGCGCAAACACAAACACAAACAAACAAACACACACACACACACACACACACACACACACACACACACACACACACACACATATATATATATATAATATATATATATATTATATATATATATATATATATATATATATATATATCATATAGATATATATATAGATGTAGATATATACATGTATATGTATATAAACATATATTTATTTATTTATTTATACACACGCACATGCGCCACCACCACACACACACACACACACACACACACACACACACACACACACACACACACACACACACACACACACACAATTTAAAACACGAATATGCATTTATAAATAATGTACATGCTTTGACCTCCACAACACAGTCACAAAGCATGACAGCTAAGCCAACAACAAACTGTCTCTGGAATCACAAAAATGCCAGTCCACGCCCACACCTCCAAGGGCGCTGAGTGGGTCACCGCCAGTAGTGACCGGGGCTTGGGGAGGGCAGGTCGACAGCCTTCTAGCGGTACCGTGACCCTCCTTAGGGCATTGGGTCTCACGGGCAAACTCTTCCTTGACTTCCGGGAAATGATAACAACGCTAAAATTAGTTATGAATGAGGGTGATTCTGCTACATTGATTTAAGGTTTGTTTTTACATCTTCCTCATAACAACAGTGAGAAGTCCACACTGTAATTAAGGTTCGATATCATATCATCACAACTACGTATCTTGCTTTGGGGAGTTATCGATTCTCATTCTTTTTTTATCATCTGTCATAATTATGCTATATATGACAGCATAGGACTTTAATAATACCTCACAGACCCATGAATAAACAGATAAAAAGTTAGTTATACAGATAGATTGATGGGTACAGTTCATATTTGTGAAAGTACTATGTACACATTCGAGCTTTAAAACCATTATAAAAATTCGATGTTTATGGACAGGCATCGATGCTTACAAATATATACCTGTAGTTGTATCACGGAATACAAAGTCCTGTTCGAGGAAAAATTACAACATGAGAAAGTGAAATTAAGATACAATATCCATAAAATAAGTGACAGTGTCGAGGAACGAATAACCGATAGTAAAAAACACACACACACAACAGTTGTCTTTCGAGGCATGGGCCAAGGAGCTGCAGCCAATGACTTCCAAATTATGCGAGCCTCTCTTAGTATGTATGGTACGCGTTGATATGTCTGTGTGTGTTAGGAACATAATCTCAGTGTTGTAGATTACGGGGCATTCTCCATCTTAAAGAAAGCTTTATTACCTTCATCATTGGTAGGGAATGATATTAACCATTGTATTGAAGACAAAAAAGAACATATAATATAGGTAATACCCTATGTACATAATACGTAGTCGGTTTTATATAATGTCAAGGGCAAGAGTGAAGGGAGACAAAGGTACTGAGAGAGACAGATCGTTTTAATTGAGTGTATGCTACAAAAGAGCAAATTGTTTTTTGTTACGAGTTAGCTGACTTGAGTTTGCTTTTACTCGTATGCAAATGAAAGTATATTCTTTAAGCGTGTATGTATGTATACCTGGAAATATGTGTCCTTATTTTCTATGTGTATGTGAATGTGTGTATGTGTTTGTAATTGCTCAAGCGTTTGTACGAACAGCATCAGTTACGTGATTGTGAATGTGCAATAATGAATGAACTGCGATTGTGTAATCATAAATGAATTATGCAGCTCATGAGTGTGTTGCTGTATCGCAGGTAACAGAGCAATCTGCATAATTTTTGCATTGTTATCTCAGTGCATTATATCTCGCAAAGTTGCATAAAACGCTTAATTTAAAATCTTACTTCATAATCTAAAGAACTTATTCAGGACCACAACGACTGGTCTTAAATCAAAAGCAGTTTCAGGTGAGACTGGTCTAATCAATTCATTTTTGTACTTCGCAACCTTATCATTTTTTATTAAAATATGCAAAACACCCAAATAAATAAACCAATATCTGAATTCGAAGAAAATATGGAACATAAGTAAGTCAATAATAATAATAACAATGATAATAATGATGATGTGATGATGATGTGATGATGATGATGATGATGATGATGATGATGATGATGATGATGATGATGATGATGTGATGATGATGATGATGATGATGATGATAATAATAAAATAATAATAACAACGACAACAAGAACAACAGCAGTAATAAATGATCACAAAATCACAGACATTACACAACAAGTTCCCGGGCGACAGTCACTGCATGAGCGACCAAATATGACAGTCAATTTCTCTTTATCCTCGGCCGCTGGTCACGTGACCTTCGGAGAGTTCCCTTCTCCACCCCCTCCCCCCTTAAAAAAAATGTAAATTTGGTTGTCAACACATGATTATGTGACTATGTACAGCTGTACGCAATTAACTATGGTTGGAGATGACAAGGGTGATAGTGACTGTGATAACGATATTAGTATATTAGTACTAATAACACTAACAACAAGAGTAATCCTAGTAACATAATTAATGAAGTAGACAAATAACAAATATTACTTCCGCTTATAATAATTTCGCAGGAATGATCAATGACAATAACAATACTGATAGTGAAAATAATGATAGTAATAGTGATTATGAAAGTAATCATGAAATTTACATCAATGACAGCAATAACAATTACCAAACAACTATTAGTAAAGCAATAATGGGTTATAACAGGTATGAATATGAAAATGGAAATAATATAATTATTGCTGGTTTTAGTCACCATTACCTCCATTACTACTGTTATTTTTCAAATGTCATTTACTTGTCATCATCATTATTATTATCTTAATTTGCCAAGAAAGAAAGAAAGAAAGAAAAATGGGCGAAAACACAAAGATGTGGAAAGTGAGAATCAGTATTTCGAAATTCGCGGTACTGTAAAACCACATGTGCTGCCATCTGGAAGCAGAAAAAGCACACACATCTACATGTACACAGACACATGGTGCCCGTTCATGTCTACACTTCCAAACGCACACACACACACACACACACACACACACACACACACACACACACACACACACACACACACACACACACACACACACACACACACACACACACACACTATGCCCTACATGTACACATTTACCTCATCTCACCTCTACTGTACATTTCTCGTGGGTAATTATGGGAAGTTAACCTCCATTACGGATATGTGAGGGAACAGATGAGATACTCTCAAACGTTTCATTGAACCGAGTCCACACTAAGAACGTGTAAACCTAACCCCGGGGAAATCACAGGCGTGCGCGCGCACACACACACACAGACGTACATGCAAACGATGAAAGTTCAGTCCATTATCTTTTAATTATAGGTGGTTCGATCACTCTTGCTGAACTGTGGCTTATTCCAAGACCGTTTTTATTGTTTCATTATGGATTTTCTTATCTATTGTAGACATTTATTATCGTCCTTACTTTTAGGGGTGTTCTGTAGCTTCAATTGAAAACGTATAACCTTTTCCCCAAAGTTCACTTGTGTAATTCACCCTTGTCAGTTGTACATTTCCCTTCCATCACCTGGGGAAACGAGCTACGGCAGACTTCACGAATGCTGCGTGAAGTTACCCATCGAATCCACGAAGTTTTCAAAAAGCATAATCCTGGTAAAATATACACCAACCGCACAGGTTCCGGGTGCTGCCACTACCTTCACTAACACACTGGCCTACTAACTTTCGCCCTCGCCACAGTCTCACTGGTTCTTTCGGGTCCCTGTCTCTCTTTGCACTTCTGACGAGCCGTGTGTGTCTTATACTCTTATCATAAAGCCTACGTGTTAAGACGTTGGAGTTTACCAGTTTAAAAAAAAGGTATCGAAGTATCACCTTGTATCATAGAAAACGGAAGGGAATGCGTTTTTTTTTTTTTTTTAGTTATTTTCCTTTTTTTTTTTTTTTTTTTTTCTTTTTTTTTTAGAAAAAAATCAAATATGAGCCATTCATTTAATGTTGGCTTGTTTTGTTGGGGACTAGTGGTAACTCTCGGAGACTTTCGCTCTCTGAAAACCGCAAGCTTCCTGTTTCATTTTTTTCTATGGATTGTATGACGACTCTCATTTCATACGGTGTGTGTTTGTGGTTAGTTAAACTTAAACCCTCGGAATGCCACTTGTGTGAAAACGGTTTGTTAAACTGACTCCAGAATCGTTATTATCTTTACAATATATATATATATATATATACTTACAATATATATATAATTATATATATATATATATATATATATATATATATATATATATATATATGTGTGTGTGTGTGTGTGTGTGTGTGTGTGTGTGTGTGTGTGTGTGTGTGTGTGTGTGTGTGTGTGTGTATAAACATGTCTATGAGATCTATTCAGCCATTAGCAATGAAATCTAATTCTCAACTCAAAGTCTTTGTGTTGAGTTCAGTGACAGAGTTTTATATTATGAGTATTTTAATTGAACAAAGGTGTCGATGTGGAAGAGAAAAGTAAGAGCTATAAGTTGAAACGATTGAGTGATTCCGGACCGAACCTGTTTTCACTTCGTGTTTGCAAATACGTTACTACAAAGCCAGTGAAATGAAATGGCATAGATATTAGTAATGGTAATATCTTCATTGTCAGCATTGATGTTATTTTTTGTTATTGTTTTTTATCACTATAATTATCATTATCATTACTGTTTTTATTCTGTTGTTGTTGTTGTTGTTGTTGTTGTTATTACTACATTACTATTATTATTATCATTATTATTATAACTATTATTATTATTACCATTGTTTTGTACTTGCATTGTTATTATTACTATCGTTATTATGAACACTATTGTTATTATCATTACCATTTTTATTATTATAATCATAATTAATAGTAACAGTAGTCGTAGAAATAATGAGTCATTATAATTAGCAATGAAGAGATAAAAGGAGATCGAGAACAGACAGAAAAGACAACGCGTTTCGGTTGTTTATTCAGTGGTCTAATAAGCTGCATCGATAGACCAATCACAACGAGCTTTACATTACAACAGCCAATAGGAGAGCAGGAGACTCACGAATCACGGTCAGCTCTCCTGAAGCGACAAACCAGTCACGTGTACACGGGTGAAAGTACTTTCTATAAGCTTACATGTACATCTACATAAGCGGATACATGAACTTGCAGTACGTGAGTGCTAAAACATCACATAAAACTTGTATATAGATCATAAAGATAAACAGTGTAAAAATGCAGAAAACTCTAGCCATCGCCAAGGCTTGCCAACTGGACATGTCGAAGCATTCTATTCGCATGAACCTCTTCTTGAAAGCAATTTATCCTATCCACCTTGCACCGAGCTCGTTGTTAGTTGCGATGATGCAAGTGTCCACGGGCGGCCACACCAAGACGCCCGCGGGCACGACTTGCTTCATCAAACCCTTCCATCTCCTGCGGTAGCCTAGTCAGCGCGCGCAGGACGGAGCCAGATGACGGGTTTCGAACGACGCTGCAGGGCAGGGCTGGTCGTCCGGACAATATGACTTCGATTTATAAATGACCTTGTTTTCATGTGCCTATTGGTCGATTGGGGAGGTACAATAGGCCTAGATACATTTTCTGTAGCAATAAGCGGGGAAATCTAAAATCCCTGGCGGGAAATCTTGAGAACTGACCAGTCTGGTCATTTCTCATGATACAATAAAGATGAATATATATACGTGTGTGTGTGTGTGTGTGTGTGTGTGTGTGTGTGTGTGTGTGTGTGTGTGTGTGTGTGTGTGTGTGTGTGTGTGTGTGTGTGTGTGTGTGTGTGTGTGTGTGTGTGTGTTTAGACAGATGCATATACATACAAGTAATTACACAGATGCGTATACATATATGTGAGTCTGTGCATTTGTACGTATACGTAATGTATCCATGTTTACACACGAATCATGGAGACGGCAGTGAAAGAGGAAAATGGAAAAGGTCGAAAAAAAAAAATAAAGGAGCAGTACGCATTTTCTTCTATACATTTAAAAAGATGGCATTTTCTTCCATATTTTTAAAAAGATAGCAATCCGTAAAACTCAATCCAGAAAAGATCAAGCGATGAAAGACGCTTTTGAAGAAGCATAGTAAAAACCGGGAAGGTCAACATGACTCGTCGGAACGGGCCGTTATGTCAATCCTCTCAGTTATTCACTTCGGAATGGAAAATAAAAGCTTTTCGAGGATGATTTCTAGTCTTGACATAGATTGGGGGGAGAGAGAAAAAGCAAACTCACTCAGATTTATATAAAGAAACATCGGTGGAATGGTGGAATATTATGAATCAGAAGAAAAGGTGCGTAAGTTGACTGAATCTTTGTCCATCCACCCCCCAAAAAAGAAGGGAAAAAAGTTAAGAGAAAAAAAAGAGACAAAAGAAATATATATAAAATAAATAATAATCGTCTTTCTTCTGGCTTAAAACCTACCAAGAGGATCGCGATGTTTAATCCGCACCATGATTTGTTTGGCAATTTTACAACTAAATATTCCAACACTAAACAACCCATGCCAGTTTTACCGGTTTGCAGTCGCCAGCCTAGTCGTATGGGTTGACTGCCCAGCAATTTTTACTCTTCGGCTGAGTGCTTATGGGGTCGTTTTCTATAGGCCTAGGCAATGAAGTCACGCTATCACTCCTCTCTCTCTCTCTCTCTCTCTCTCTCTCTCTCTCTCTCTCTCTCTCTCTCTCTCTCTCTCTCTCTCTCTCTCTCTCTCTCTCTCTCTCTCTCTCCTCCCTCCCTCCCTCCCTCCCTCCCTCCCCCCTTTTTCGTTCCACTTGCTGCCACTTCCGTCGGGGGCGAGATGGTCCAGCAGCTCCAGCCAGAGACGACTCATTAGTGCCTTCGCTGGGTGGAAATCTGTAACCAAGGCATAACCCATACCAGGTGGCACTAGTGGATAGGGGGTTCCTGTTCCTGCGGGTGAATTTCAGTGGCTAAATGATGTCCAATTATAAGGGCCCAGTGAGAAAATATCTGCCTTCTTTCAGACAACCCATATAAATTACGATAAAACTAATCATAAAAAAAAAAAACGTTCACACGGAAGAAAACCAAACGATTTACAGATCACTAGTTGAATGAAAAGATACATACACACGAGAAGCCTAAAACCAAGGACCGAAACACCCTACCAAACCTACCATGAACAAACGAACTTACGTATCTATGGAAAGTTCCAACGGGCTTCAGGGTACATGTCCTTAAGCATTCGTAACAAGGCCATCGACTTGTAATTGCTGACTGGCAAATCACCGTAATTACATGGGGGGGAGGGGGAGGGGGTCATTTTGTGGGACAAGGTTGGTTGCGTGAGTTTGCGTTCCTACTTGCGGGTGGGCAGTGCCGTAAGAAAGAGGAGTGAAGGATACATAATAGGATGATAACAGGGATGAGGGACTGCAATGAGGGCGCTGATAACGGAGTGATAAACAGAGTGGCAAAGCTGGTGCTGGTAACCGTTGTCTTGTTATTTCTGGTTGATCTGTAATGAACATCATGGAACACACTCACACACGCACTCACGCATTCAGTCACTCACTCACTCACTCACTCACTCACTCACTCACTCACTCACTCACTCACTCACTCACTCTCCTCACTCCCTCACTCTCCTCCTCACTCCTCTCACTTCTCCTCACTCTCTCTCTCTCCCTCCTCTCACTCTCTCTCTCTCTCT
>NC_051397.1:37210189-37217689 GCF_015228065.2 Penaeus monodon | reverse complement strand
GGAGGAGGAGGAGGAGGAGGAAGAAGAAGAGGAGGAGGAGGAGGAAGGGGGAGGGGGGAAATGATGGGCGGGGTGGGTAAGGCGGAGGAGGTGAGTGATAAGAGGGAGGGGAGAGAGGGGGGGGAGTAAATGCTGGATGGGGTGGGCAGGGGGAAGAGAAGAGTATGAAAGAAGGAGAGAGAGAGAAGGGGGGTGGGGGTTTAAAATTGGTTGGTGTGGGCAAGGGGGGGAGGGGGAAGGGGGGTTAGTTTGAGAAGTCATCCTTGGCCTTGGGTAGGATTCTGATTGGATTTCAGTAGGATTTCAGTATATGCCTAACATGTGATGTGATGAGGATGATGGTGATGATGAGTTCTTTGGAGACGAGAATGTATGCCTTTCCTTAGTAAAAAAATATATATACTTACTCAAGAAAAATGAAGAAGAATGGAATCTCTCAGATGAAGAACAAGTGACAGTAACGATAAAATAAGAAAAGAAAAAATAGATCAGGTGCATAAAATTTACGCCCGAGGGTGGACAGGAATCTGGATCTGTAATATACAGCAGCGAAGGATGTGAGTTTAGGCAGATTTTTTTTCTTTGTTTAAACGGTATTGTTTTTTTTATCACTGTACGGTACTTCAGTGTGGGTTGAAATTTTTACTCTTTCTCTCTCTCTCTCTCTCTCTGTTTATCTCTATATTTACCTAGTGTATCCTCCTATCTCTGTTTCTGTCAATAAGTATTTGTAACACAGACAAACAACTGCATTCGTCCACACACACACACACACACACACACACACACACACACACACACACACACACACACACACACACACACACACACACACATAGTGGACAGGTTGACTGGCAGACAGACATAGAGATATGAGGTTTATTAGTGCCCATTCCATCCTTGACATCCAGAAATCAGGAAATACTGAAGGTCGATTTTTTTCTCCATTCCGCTCTACAGGCTCTGTCCCTAGCCTCTCTTTTTTCATCGAGACAGGAAATAGCGCACCCAATACGCGCCCACGACTATCAACAAGCCTAAAAAAAAAATTGTTCTTGTCGGCCTGTGGATGACCAATAGTTCTCCAACGATAACTACGACTCAAACGACCTTTAACGATTTTAACGACTCCGACCTTCCTCCCCCCCCTCCTCCTATTTTGGATTTGGCGATTTTAACCCCCCTCCCCCTTCTCTCTCTCTCCTTTCATACTCTTCTCTCCACCCTGCCCACCCCATACAGCATTTACTCCCCCCTCTCGTAGTTTCGTTTACTCGCCTCGCTCTTTCGGATCGATGCGTTCGGAGCTTCCGAGTCTCCAATTCGAGGTCTCGGGAACTCGGATTCTTAAATTCGAGGTGTTCGGAGCCTCGAAATCTTAAATTCGAGGTGTTCAGAGCTTCAGAGTTTTCCATGCGATGTATTCAGAGCGTCGAAATCTAAAAATCGAGGTGTTCCGAGCTTTGTAGTTCTAATTTCAAGATGGCTATAAAGTATTCCCCAAGGACTGCAGGTTTTGAACACGCCCTCCTTAACAATGCGAACGCTTGCTTTGGGCAGGCCGGTCGCCGGAGAATGTCTACCGTGCGACCAGCTAAATCCCCTGCAGCTCTGGCCTTGGCTACGGATTTTGCTCAGTGGGTAAAAAGGAGATGAAAAAATCACGCCCGCTAACCCGTCACATCTCCACGGCACTCAAGTTCGTACGTTTCTTTGTCTCTTTCTTTATATAACAAGCGCACACACAAAACACATACATATTTGGATATGTACACATACATGCATACGTATAAATGTGTGTGTGTGTGTGTGTGTGTGTGTGTGTGTGTGAATATACATACATACATATATACATATATATTTGTTTGTTTGTTCAACAGCCATTCATTCCAATACAGGATTTAGGCCTCTCCCAATTTATTATTGAGAGGTCATTTTACAGTACCGCCCTTACCTTATTGGATACCCTTCATAATCAACCGCAGTGCACTTCCCCTACGACACCTACGCTTGACTGCTCAAGGCGATATGTCGTTTTCTCGCCGAGAGATTGGGCTCCAAGCCAGCAGTCGCAGCGCAGGCATTTTTACGACTGCCGCGCCGGGGAATTGAACTCTCGACCATGAGGGTCGGAGTACAGTGCTCTAACCAGTGGACCATTGCGGTAGACATACATATATAACATATAAAGATATATGTGTGTGTGTGTGTGTGTGTGTGTGTGTGTGTGTGTGTGTGTGTGTGTGTGTGTGTGTGTGTGTGTGTGTGTGTGTGTGTGTGTGTGTGTGTGTACATATACACGCATGTGTATATACATATATATATACATATGTGCATATTAATATGTATACATGTATGTATACACACTCATAGCATTGCGTTCGTCCTCCTGGAGCAACGCAGCAGGTGTTGGCAAAGCTAGACTGAGGTTTAATTTTCCCAAAAAGCAGCCGGTGCCTCTGCGCTAAACTCTTAGATCTTCATTCCTTTTAAGTGAAGAAAACACACTGAGGGTAAACACTGAGCACGGCTCCACGCAGAGTACGGGAACAAAGGCAGTTTCTGCATCTTTTCCCTTCTTTCTCGCTGGCTTTCTACTTATCTGTTTATCTCTCTACCTGCTTCTTAGTCTAAATTTCTCTTTTTGCTTTCGTCTCTCTCTGCCTCTGTCTCATTTTCTGTCTTTCTCTGTTTCTCTCTCTCTTTTCTGGCTTCTCTCTTCTCCCTTTTGCCTCTTCTCTTTCTCTATCTCCTTTCTCGTCTTTCCCTTCTCCTCCTTCTCCCTCTCTTCCTCTCCCTTCTCCCTCACCCTCTTCCCTTATTTTACTCTCTCTCTGTCTCACGTTTTTCTTCCTCTTTTTTTTTTCTTCTTCCTCGAGGAATGGAGTAGAGGCGGGGGGGGGGGGGGTCAAAGCACGTGTAATGGCCACCTTGAATCCGTAAGACTAACAAAGACTAACAGAGCAACATCTTGGCTCTCTCTCTCTCTCTCTCTCTCTCTCTCTCTCTCTCTCTCTCTCTCTCTCTCTCTCTCTCTCTCTCTCTCTCTCTCTCTCTCTCTGCGTAACGACGCCTTCAAGATTGCAAAAGCGGAAAGGTGGGGGGGGGAGGAAGAGGGGGTCCTTACATGTAGAGGGGAGAGTAGAGGGGTCCTTATGTATAGAGGAGGTGTGGGAGGCAGAAGGGGAGGGGAGGGAGGGACCTTACGTATAGAGGGGGAGGGGGGCCCTTTGTACATAGACGAGGTGGGGCAAGGGAGAAGGGGGGGAGGGGTCCTTACGTGTAGAGGAGGTGGGGGGAGGGAAGAGGGATGGGGGAGGTCGCCCTTTGTGGGGGGGGGGGTGGGGGGTCCTTACGTACAGAGGGAGAGGGAGAAGTGGGGGGGGGTCGCCTTTGTGAAACCGCGCTCGAGTTTTTATTCTTTGTGTTGTTAGGTCAATGTCGGACTTTTGTAGACATTCTTTTTTTTTACTTTTGTAAACTTTTTTTTTTTTTTTTTTTACTTTTGTAGACTCTTCGTTCGCGTTTGCTGCACAGATTTGTTTGTTTGGCATTTACTTCTTTAAATACTTGCTTATTTGTTTGTTTTGTTTGTGTGTACACCTGTTTGTACACCTATAATTACATCAATTTAAAGGGAATTTTAAGGTCCTTGAGCTAGCCATCTGATTTCTGTCTGTTCAAATATCACCCCTCCCCCCCCACACACACAAGTCCTCTTTCCCCCTCCTCCCTCCTCATAATATTTTACAACCTTATCAATGTTTCAAAAGGCTCTTATAAAAGTATGCATAATCATTAAAGAGCCTCGTCTACATGTATAATTGTAAATTCTAACGTAAAATCTTTTATTTCAATTTCAATTTCACCCCCACCCCCCTCCCTTCCGCACACACGCGCGCGCGTTTTCCTTCCCCCTCCCACACTCACTCGCCCATTAATAACAATATCACAAGCAAGACCAACGTCTCACGGAAGGAACGACAAGAGACAGTCTCCTCGCCTCCAGAAAGTGAAAGGGATTAGCGGTCCAGCCACACATGTCATTAAGGCCGACGGTAGATATAACGGTAATGTAAATGTCGCCCTTCCTGACAGGTAGACGTGGAAGGGGGTTACGTTATCCTGTCCAAAGAAGGTGGGGGGAAGAAAGGGGAAGGGAAAGGAGGGGAGGGAGAGAAAGATAAGAGGACAAGAGGAGGGCGAGAGAAAGAGGGAAGGGGCAGAAAGGGCGCAAGCGAGGAGATTAAAGGGAGAAAAGGAGAAGGAAGAGAAGTGGAGATTCAGAGAAGGAAAAGAAAGGGAGAAAAAGAGAAGGAGGAGAAGAAGAAAGGAGGGAACCAGAGAAAAGCGATGAGAGGAGAAATAGAAGGAGGAGAAGGGGAGGAAGAGAGGATAAGGAGAATGGAAGAACGAAAAAGGAGAAGGGGACATAGAGAGAAGGTGCGAAGTAGATACAGAAGGAAAAGGATTAAGAAAAGGGGAAAGAAGGAGAAATGGATTAGAGGAACAAAGTTTCTAAAGACAATTGGAAAGGTGGAAGGTGCAGATTGAGAAATAAAGAAAGGAAAAGTGAGGAGGAAGAGAGACAATGATAGAAAAGCAAAGAAAAAAACAAAACAAAGCAAAAGATAATTCAAAGAGGGAATACGGAAATGAAGGAATGAAGTCACACGGTAAATTACACACGTAAGTAGGGAAGAAACAAAAGGAAAGAGAGAAGAAAGAAACAAGAAAAAAACGAGCAACCAACAAAACAGGAACGAAATAGAGGAGAAACGAAGGGACGGAATGAAAGAAGGAGGAAGTCACACGGAGATTACTGTCACTTCCTCTTCCCACCTCCTTGCTCTCCGCTCATTTCCCAGATAATCAGACCCTCCGCTACCTGATTGGCCAATCCGTTTCGCGTAGAAGGAAAAAGACGGTCACGATTCGAGGTCAAATCCAACGGTCGGTTACACTACAAAGCGAAGACAAAGACAAAGACTATTTTCCTGGACGTGGAATCGGATGCAAACAGAGATCGTTTTGATAAAGTTTGGGGAAAAAGAGATGAATGTAAATGAATAATTCAAGAAAGTAAGATGTGTAATTCATGCTTCGGTATTACGCATTCATTGGAATTACGTACACGCGCGTAATTCTAATGAAGGTGTCATTCCAAAATGTTAATTACATATCTTGTGTTAATTCTCATTTGTAACTTTTTTTTGTCTTAATTTAAGGTAGAACCAGGTTATACTCTACGAACCAAACCAGGAAATTGTTATATCCATCCGTCGAAAAAAGATATAAGTATATTTCGTACCTAAAAAAGGGCGGTTGTACACCAAGACTTAAGAGGCAATTCAGGAATTTGGCCTTGTAACCTCCCTGTTTTTTTCCTTCACATCTTCCACTCTTCCCTTAAGTGTATGTGAACGTTCTTTGTACGCATTTTTACGACCACATAGTCGTGTACATGTGTCCTTGATCTTTTTTTTTCCCCATCTTCGAACGTCTCAACAAGATGTACAACTTTTTTTTTTAAATCTTATTTATTTTTCTTTTTAATATTTTTTACGCCCGAGACCCATTGCCAAACGAGAAAACAAAATATGCTCGTAGTCGTCGCCTCATTTCCCACCACCGCTAACGCTCAACTCTTTATGGTCTGGCGGACGG
Organism: Penaeus monodon; assembly: GCF_015228065.2. NCBI lineage: Eukaryota > Metazoa > Arthropoda > Malacostraca > Decapoda > Penaeidae > Penaeus > Penaeus monodon. The sequence goes on along the minus strand of NC_051397.1, from coordinate 37,212,022 downwards.
GTTATTTTGCATGTTATGAGGAGATGACACGAAGAAGAAGAAGAAGATGCTTTTTTCCTCAAGAACTGACACGTAAGGGAAAAATGACCTTGTGAGGCGAGGAAGGGAGGTTGGTGTGTTTGCGAACCGTAACTCTGCACAGAAGTTGATTGATTTGCAACACAAGAAGAGTGGTATGGTGGTGGTGGGGGGGAGGAAGGCAGAAGATGCGTGCGAAAGGGAGCGAAGAGAAAGAACAAGAACGAAAGAATTGACGAATATATAAATAAAAATGTATATCAAAATAAAAATGTATATCAAGGTAAAGTGTCTGATTTAATATTTAAAACTGCAAAACCCGCTTTGATGGCGACTTGTAAAATTACCTAAAAAAAACAAAAAACAAAAAAAAATATATATATATTCTCCATGACAACAGTTGTGATTAGACCTTGTAACCAATAAAAAGAGATAAAACAATGCAAAAATAAAATAAAATAAATACATAAACACAGAAATACAGAGAAAAAACTAAAAAGAAGAATATAAAAAGAAAATAAAGCTATAAGGTAGAATAGAAAGAAAAAAATAAAACTAAAAAAACGAGGCATAGGAAGAGAAAAAAAAAGAAGAATGCGAAGAAAGAAAAAAATGAGAATACGAAGAGAGTAAATAAAAAAAAAAATAAGAACAGGAAGAAGGAAGACCGAAAACGAAGGGAAAAACGGTTCGAGCTGCAAAAAAAAGTTGCAAAAATAGAAAAAAAAAATAAAAATAAAAATAATAATAAGGAGTACCAAGGATAAAAGGATAAACACAAGAAACACAAGATGAGCAGCGACGGAAAAGTAGAAATACCTGAGATTATGATAATGACGGGATATCTGCGTAAAAATATATGTGATAATGGTAAGAATAATAGTAATGATAATAAGAGGAAATTAAATTGATAATGACAGTAAACTTACCTGTGATAATGGTAATGTTAGCGGTGAAAATAATAATGATAATGATAGTAAATGAGAATGATAATAATGATAATGATAATGATAATAAAATACCTGAAATAATTATAATGATATTAAATGATAATGATAATGAAAGGAAAATACTCGGGATAATGATAATAATACTAAACAATAATGATAATGATAATATATGATAATGAAAATAAAATGATTTTGATAAAAATAATATACAGATATGCTGGTGAAAATCAATTCATTATCCTTACTGTAAAAATCGTAAAATCAGTAATGATGATATATACTGAAAAAAGTAAACCAATAAAAATAAACTAGTTATTATGTTAATGTAATCATTGACATGTTGGAACCTGTTTTTTTTTTCATTGATGTTCTACTACGCACTTTGGGAGGATGACCACGCCCCTCTCCCGCTCCTTGCCACGCCCTTTTCTTTGTCCTTCATACGCCTTCCCTTTCGCTTGTCATGTCCTCTTTGCCTTTCTCTTTTAATTATCTCGCCTCCGTCCTTTCTCTTGTCTTACCTCATTCCCTAACCACGCCCCTTTCTCCTCCCTTTCGTTAACCACGCCCCTTTCTCCTCGTTTTGGTTTGCCACGCCCTTTTCTCTTCGTTTTCGTTTGCCACGCCCAGTTTCCTTCCCTTCCCATGTCTTCATTTATTCTCACAAAAAAAAAAAAAAAACACTTTCCCTGGTCACGCCCTCTTTCCTTTCTCTTGCCACGCCCCCTTTCCCTAGCCACGCCCCCTTTCCCTAGCCACTCCTCCTTTACTTTCGCTTGCCACGCCCCCTTTCCTTTTCCTTTCATGCCACTCCTTCCTCCTCCTTTCCGTTTACCACGCCCCCTTTCCTTCCCCTAACCACGCC
>NC_051397.1:37200189-37205189 GCF_015228065.2 Penaeus monodon | reverse complement strand
ATTCCCTCCCCTCCTTCTCCTGTCCTTCATCTTTTCCTTCTCCTCCTCCTCCTTCTCTTCCTTACCCTCCTTCTCCTCCTTTTCTTTACCTTTCTCCTTTCCTTTCTCTTCCCTTTCCCCTCCGCCTCCTCATTCTTATCCCCCACCTTCTTCCTAGTCCCTCCTCCTCCTCAGTATCCTCCTTTCCCTCATCCACCTCCTTCTCCTCCCCCCCTCCTCCTCCTCCTCCTCCACCACGTCCCCTATCACTCTTTTTCCTCTTTCCCCTCCTTCTCCTTCTTCTCCTTTTCGTCGTCCCCCATCCCTTTTCTTCTTCTTCTTCTTCTTCTTCTTCTCCTCCTCCAGCTCGTCCCCCATCCCTCTTCCTCCTCCTACTCCTACTCCTCCCCCTCCCCCTCCCCCTACTACTCCTCCCCCACCCCCATCCGTCCTCCTCTCCTCCTCCACTTCCACCTCCACCTCCTCCTACCTCCACCTCCTCCTCCTTCTTCTTCTTCATCTTCATCTTCATCTTCATCTTCTTCTTCTTCTTCTTCTCCTCCTCCTCCTCTTCCTCCACTTCCTCCCCCTCCCTCTCCTCCTCCACCTCCACCTCCTCCTCCTCCTCCTCCTCCTCTCCTCCTCCTCCTCCTCCCCTCCCCCACCCGCCCCCCCTCTTCCTCCTCCTCCCCCTCCCCCGCCCGTCTCCCCTCTTCCTCCTCTTCCTCCTCCCCCTCCCCCACCCGTCCCACCTCTTCCTCTTCCTCCTCCTCCTCCTCCTCCTCCTCCTCCTCCTCCCCGCTACTTTTCCACCCTACCCCCCCTTCTATACAAACAAACGCACACACGCCGACTCACGCCCACAGTCGGCCTTTCACCCTCACATCTCGCCGCCCTTACCTTACCTCGGGTTACCTAATCGTCTGAGGGTCAGGGAGACGGAGATATGTTCGCTGTAGATGTTCAAATGAAAGGAAGAAAGATTGATGGAGAGAAATGTGGATGTCGGTGTGCTGTATACATATATATAAGTGTGTGTGTGTTTGTGTGTGTATTTGTGTATGCACATGCACATGCACATACATACATACATACATACATACATACATACATAACACACACACACACACACACACACACACACACTGGTTGCGTGTGTGTCAGTCTGTGTGTAACCAAAAGGCACAAACCTGAACCTCCCTGACCTAAAGGAAAGGAAACTGGTTCACACGACGAACGAAAAGAAGCAAGGGGAAAAAAGAAGAAGAGAGAGAAGGAAAAAAATCGAAAGATCGAAGGTGATAACAACCGCGAGTGAAAAGTAGTAAGGATAATGATGAAGAAGAAGAAGAAGAAGAAAGAAAGAAAGAAATAGAGAAATAGAGAAAGAGAGGGAAAGAGAGAGAGAGAGAGAGAGAGAGAGAGAGAGAGAGAGAGAGAGAGAGAGAGAGAGAGAGAGAGAGAGAGAGAGAGAGAGAGAGAGAGAGAGAGAGAGAGAGAGAGAGGAAGGAAAATAGAATATGATAACACAGATGCGAAAGTCGGACACCGAGTGACAACAAGTCTCACTGAATAACGTTGCAGTCAACCCTTGCAAGACGAGACCAGTTGCAGAGAAAATTGCAAGAGAAGGAATGAAGGAGATAAAAAAAAATCGACATCTGGGAGAAAGAAAGGAGAAAAAGAGAATGATAAAGATGGTAAAGGTAGAATGGTAGAGAGAGAATAAGATATAAAAAAGATGTGCTTGAAAAGTAAGAACAGGGTATATAGAAGAGAGAGAGAAAAAAGGAATGGAAGAGAGAATGAAAAGAAAAAAGAAGTGTGCCAGAAAAGTAAGAACAATGTGTATAGAAGAGAAGGAATAAAAACAAAGGAGGGGAAGAGGGAAGGAAATAGAAAAGAGGTTAACGAAAGGCTGAGTGTTACTGTCTCGACACCTTGACCTTTCGAATGGCACTGTCTCTGGCACCCTCGGCTGGTCAGTCTCCCCGAGCGTACGCCAGACAGGGAGGAGAGGGAAGAGGGGAGAAAGGGAGAAAGGGAGAAGACGGGAGAAGGGAGAGGAGGACATATCATTAATCCGTCCTCGAATTTCTCCTCCGGTCATTAGTTTCTTAATTAATTCTCTTTGTAATCTGAAGCAAGATTTAACATTTGCTCTATTGCACATTACTCTCCTTTTGCAACCGAGGGGAACAAGTTTCAAAGCCAGAGATAAGGACAAATCACATGCAACAAATTTGCAGAGAATCGAAACGCATATAAACATTATAAATTCGTTGAACAGGGGACGTTAAGGAAAGAAAAAAATCGAGTCACATTTCACAAGCTTTGAGAATCGAAACCCACATAGAAAAATATAAATTCCTTAACGTGCGGATGCTACGGAACGAAAAACGAGTCACATTTCACAAACTCAGAGAATCGAAACCCACATAAAAAAAGAAAGAAAAAAAAAAAAAGAAAAAAAAAAAAAAAAAAAAAAAAAAAAAAAAAAAATATATAATATATATATATATATATATATATATATATATATATATATATATATATATATATATATATATATATATATATATAAATTCCTTAATGTGCGGATGCTACGGAACGAAAAACGAGTCACATTTCACAAACTCAGAGAACCCGCATAAAAAAACTATAAATTCCTTAACGTGCGGATGCTAACGGAACGAAAAACGAATCACATGTAAGACTCACAAAGAATCGAAACGCACATAAACACGACAAATTCCTTGACGATGCGGATACAATGCCATTTCATAATACCTCACAGTGTTTATGAACGCACGCCCGGTCGACGTCACCAAGCGCCATTTTCGTGACAAGTGAACGCACGACCCGCCCATCTGCCCTTCCCCCTCCCCGCTCCCCCCGCCCCCTCTCTCCTGACACCCCCACCCCACGCACCCATCCACGCCCACGCCCAATCGCATCTTGTTTTCGCCAAGAGAAGACTGGAATAGGGGGGAGGGGAGTGGGGGGCCGGGTTGAAGGGGACGAGGGTGGGGGGCATGGAGGTTAGGGGGGGGGCTGTAATTGGGCGGGTGAAGGGAAGATAATTATCACCTAGAGATATGCGTGAGTTGAGAGTTGTTGTAGATTAAGGATTCCGCCACCCATCTGGTTTCTGAATTTGTGCTCTCTTTCTCTCGTTCTTTCTCTCTCCCTTTCTTTCTCTCTCTCTCTCTCATTTCTAACCGACTATCTATCACTGTGTGTGTGTGTGTGTGTGTGTGTGTGTGTGTGTGTGTGTGTGTGTGGTGTGTGTGTGTGTGTGTGTGTGTGTGTGTGTGTGTGTGTGTGTGTGTGTGTGTGTGTGTGTGTGTGTGTGTGTGTGGTGTGTGCGTGTGTGCGTGTGTGCGTGTGTGCGTGTGTGCGTGTGTACGTGCGTGCGTGTGTGCGTGCGTGCGTGCATGTGCGTGTGCGTGCGTGTGTATGTGGGGGGGGGGGGGCACGCACGCATGTATACGCATGTGCATGCGTGCGTGCCCGCTTTCTCTTTCTCTTTCTCTTTTCCATTCTTCCTCCGTCTTGACGAGAAAGAGTGAAGGAAAAATATCTCAATAAACATTTCTCCGACGCCATCTTTCTCGCAGCAGCGCCATGTTTACACGTGCAGTTTAATCAGCAAAACAAACATAGAGACATGCTGCTGGGACCAGAGGTGAAGAGGGGAAAAAGGAGAAGGAAGAGGGGGAGAGGGGAATGGGGCGAGAGGGGAATAGGTGAAAGGAGGGAATAGGGAAGGTAAGAGAGAGGGGAGAGGAGAGGGGAGGGGGTGAGAGGAAGGAGTGGGGAAGAGAGAGAGGGGAAAAGAGGAGAAGAAGGGGAGGAGGGGAGGGGTGAGAGAGGAGGAAGAGAGGGAGAAGAGGAATGGGGATGGAAGGAAAGGAAAGGCGGGAGCGGAAAATAGAGAAGGGGAAAGGAGAAAAAGGGGAAAGGAGAAGAGGGAGAAACAGGAAAAAGAGAAGAGAGAAAAGACGATAGAGAGGGGGAGGGTAGAGAAAGGGAGGGGGAAAGAGCGAGGCCGCAGGGAGAGGGGAAAGGGGAAGAGGAGAACGAAGAGAGGAAATAGGAAACCAAAAGGGGGAATGAGGGAAAAAAGAGACAAGGAAAGGAAAAGGGGAACAGGGAGCGAACATGGAGACGAAGAAAAAAATAGGAAGGAAGGGGAAGGGGAAGGGAGAGAAAGGAGTAAAAAAGGGAAACCGGAAAAAGGGATAAGAGGGGAAAGGGGAAAGGGGAAAATATCATTTACATCAAGTACATAGAGATACGTCTCCCCCCCCCCCACTGAACGAACCCCAGACTCGCCTATGATAATGGCGGTGGACGTAATAATGATAGTGATGATATGATAATAATATTAATCAAATTATGGTAATGATGATCATGATAATAATAATGATAATAATAATAATAATGATAATAATTCTTATAATAACAAAATAATAATAATAATAATAATAAAATTCATAGTAATCAAAATAATAACAATTCATACCATTAAGCCACATCGATACGAAAAAAACAAGAACCATAAGGTCTACTTACCCATTAGACTGCCAAGCCATATCCGCTTTATCGACATAGCGCCTGAAATCAAAGAGAGAGAGAGAGCATGATTATAAAATCTAGTGAAATACATTACACTTATTTACATTTGATTTGCATTTAATCTACTTCCCCCTTTTCCTCTTATTAACCTAATTCCGTTCACACTCTCTATATTTGAAAAACGATAGAAAAAAATTCACATTTCAGCTACTGTAGACAATAGATTAATTATCCAGTTTAACTCAATATTCAAGGCGCGTTAATTAGACATCTGGAATATATTAGTATATCATTGTCTTTTGAAAAAAAAAAAATATATATAATGAATATCTTTGACATAATGTGTAAAGCTGTTAACCTGAATTTTGAATAGATTTGAATTCCATCATCAACTTTCACTTGTTTCCGTTGTTCGTTTGTGCATGAATACGTATTATGAA
>NC_051397.1:37190189-37195189 GCF_015228065.2 Penaeus monodon | reverse complement strand
AACAAGAGAAGGGAGAACGGGGAGAATGAGAAGGAGGGAGTAAACGGGGAAGAGATGGAGAAAAAAGTGGCATTGAGAGAAGGAGGGAATAAGAGAGGGGAATAGTGGGAAAGGATTAAACAAGTGGAATGAAAAAAGGGTGAAAAGGAGAAAAAAAAGAGAAGAAATGGAAGAAAAGAGAAGAACAGACGCGGTGGGAGACGCCGATAAAAAGGAAAAGAGATAAAGCATATGATAACATGGACGAGAATAGGAATAAGACATAAAAAAAAATGTGATATCAAATAATCAGAAGAAAAATAGAAGCAAGAAGAGGCATAAGCGGTAAAGGAAGGAAGGTAGAAAGTGGATAGAGAGAGAGAGAGAGAGAGAAAGAGAGAAAGAGAGAGAGAGAGAGAGAGAGAGAGAGAGAGAGAGAGAGAGAGGAAGAGAAAGAGGGAAGAAGAGAGGAAGAGAGAGAGAGAGAGAGAGAGAGAGAGAGAGAGAGAGAGAGAGAGAGAGAGAGAGAGAGAGAGAGGAGAGAGAGAGAGGAAAGGAAAGAGAGATAATAACGGCAGATATAATAAAACAGAGAAGCGGCCCAGAAAAAAAATAAAAATAAAAACGATCGTGACCCTTTACCCCTTCCTTCCCCTCTCCTCCCTTCCTCTCTCCTCTCTCTCCCCTCCCCTCCCCATCCTCTCCCTCTCTCCCCTCACCCTCCCTTCTCCTCCCTCCCTCCACTCCTCTCCCCCTTCCCTCCTCCCTCCTCCCCCTTCCCATCCTCTCCATCCTCCTCCTCCCTCCATCCTTCCCCTTCCCCCCCTCCCCTACCCAATCCCCCCCACCCTTCCCCCGCTCAACGTTCAAGCTGTTCTCGAGGGAATATGAACAACGGTAACAGAACTAACTAGGGCTCAGTGGTAAGAGCGACGGAGCTCGCGATCTCCGCCTGGGAAATGCGTCTTGAGGCATGGTGGTCTTTAAAAATAAATAATAAATAGAATACAATGAAAATAAATAAATAAAATGCAGTATAAAAATAATAATATACATTAGAAATAAACAAAAATGTCATAGAAGTAAATAAATGAAATACAGTAAAATAAATAAATAAAATAAAAAAACAAATAAATGAATAAAAATAATAAACAAACAGGGTGGAATAATGGAGATAAAAAAAATACAAGAAAATGTATTTTTTTCTACCACGTGATTAAGGAAATATTTTCCTTCCGTTTTTTCTCCATTTGGCTATTTATTTATCTATCTATTCATTTACTTATTCAGTTCTTATATTACTTTTCAGTACTTCTGCTGAGATTATTTTCAGATTTTTTTTTTTTTTTGTTTTTTGAGTACTGTTCGTTTGTTGTATCAATTAATTCCCCAACTTTTAATTAACACGTTTACTATAGCATTAAAAACGGTATTTACCTTTTACGAATAAAACCCCATATATATATATATATATATATATATATATATATATATATATATATATATATATATATATATATATATATATATATATATATATATATATATAACGAAATTGAAAAATAAAGACTGGAAAAATGAAAAGAGTATTAAGAGAAGAAAAAAGCAAATATGAAAATAATAAACTGTATTCACCTATCACAAAAATGAGAGAGAAAAAAGGAAAAACAAAAATAAACACTGGAAAAAAAGAGATAAATACATAAATAGAAAAAAAAATAAAAATAAAAATAAATGTATACATATATAAATGAAAAAAAAAACTTCATTCATGGACACCAAAACCCCATTAAAGTTATCATTACCTTCCACGCGCCGATTATAACATGAAATAGTGACAAAAACAAGATCTTTCGCAGGCATTAGGAGGTCAGACAGAACTCCCTGCACTTGATTCATGAAACTTGGGCAAAAAGAGGCTAATATCAGGTCTCAAGTACAGTGGACACACCTGGTGATTTCTGTGTGAGTGATTTTGTGTGTGTTTGTGGTTGTTTGTGTGTGTGTGTGTGTGTGTGTGTGTGTGTGTGTGTGTGTGTGTGTGTGTGTGTGTGTGTGTGTGTGTGTACGTGTATGTGTGTGTGTGAATATGTATATGACGATTACACGTATGCATAAGCTAAACATATGTATACAAATCCATGTATACATATATCCATAAAGTAAAAAAGTGTGTGGATACATGCATACGTTAGCGCATTTTATACAAAACGCCATCATTCTGCATTGCTCTCACACGCCCGTACTCTGACGTCACACTCCGTACCAATTTACAGGTCTGGCTACTTGCGCTATCGTTTGCATAAGATGATTCACGTGTGCTAAGAAGGTGCGGGAGGATGTGAGGGGGATTGATGAGGAGGGAGGGAGGGAGGGAGGGAGGGAGGGGAGGGGAGGGGAGGGGAGGGAGGGAGGGAGGGAGGGAGGGAGGGAGGGAGGAGGGAGGGAAGATGGGAGGGGTGGAGGAAGGGAGTGAAGGAGGGAGGGAGGGAAGATGGGAGGGGTGGAGGGAGGGAGTGAGAAAGGGATGGAAAGAGGGAAAGAGTGAGAGAGAAATGGAGGATGAGAAAGGAAGGAGGGAATAAGTAAGGGAGAAATGGAGGATGAGGCGAACTGATGAGAAGTGATTGAGGAAGGGAGGGAGGGAGGGAGGGAAGATAGGAGGGGAGGAGGAGGGCACTTCTTGCCTCACAGCCACGGCCAACATTCAGGATTTTGTAACATCAGAAGCCCCGTTCTTATATGTTGCTTCGATGTTCGAGTAGTTTTGTCTTACGTCACTCGGATTCGCGGAGTGGATGGGCGAAGCGGCAAAGAGGATGATAAAAAGGGAAAATAGGAAGAAATAAGAGAGAGGGGGTAAAATAATACGGGTGAAAATGGCATGTGAAGCAATACAGAAGGAAAAAATCAAAATTAAAATAGGAAAAAGACACACACACACACACGCACGCACACACACGCACACACACACACACGCACACACACACACACACACACACACACACACACACACACACACACACACACACACACACACACACACACACATATGGACAGAGAGAGAGAGAGAGAGCGAGAGCGAGAGCGAGAGCGAGAGAGAGAGAGAGAGAGAGAGAAGAGAGAGAGAGAGAGAGAGAGAGAGAGAGAGAGAGAGAGAGAGAGAGAGAGAGAGAGAGAGAGAGAGAAATAACAGGTAAATAGGGAAAAAAATATCTGGGAAACTTCAAAATAATGGAAAGGGAGAAACTCAATCCAACAAAAATAAGTAATATCGAACAAGCAAAGAGCGTAATTCAAAGCATATTCTAAACCCTATTCCAGATTCTGATTACGCGAGTCGTGAGAGACGCCCTACATTCCATGAAAATTCACCCGTCGGCCAACCTGTCACAAGGTCGAAAATTATCAACGTGCTATTAACAGTCACAAACGAAACCCACAACTGGTGCGAGGTCGGGCGTTGTTCCGGAGCTTCACGGCGGTCCGGAGCCTCGCGATTCGTGTCCAGCTTGAATATGGGAGCGTTCGTGAATCCAGGTGTGGTTTGCGCATGCGTGAACACCCTCCCTGAGCCATGGATTACGACACAACTCGCCGCGAACTTGAGCCAAATACTGCACGCTCGTCTAAACCTGCAGCTCTCTCTGTCTCTCTATCTCTCGCTATTATTCTCTCTCTCTCTCTCTCCCCCTCGCTGAAGCATATCATACCGAGATGAATAACATATAAACACCTATTGATTTATCAAAAAAAAAAATCCCCCCTTTTCTCTACATCTCATGAAACGAAATGAGACACCTGTTGTGAGGAAGGGAAAATGACTGCAGGGGAAAAGGAGTGGGTGAAAATCAGTGCACTCCGTGTGGCAAGAGCGGGGTCATCCGTGTGTGAAAGGGAGAGTGAGTCTCGCCGTTCTGGCATCACTGATCCGAACGCCGGTCACACAGGAGGGTAGTTTCGACTGTGCTCTTGGACTGGTAACACTGGCGAGGGGTAGGAAACCTCGAGTAGCTTTGGGTGTTAATAATCGATGTTATATTTTCCTTAATGACTCACTGAATATCTTGTTTAGGCTTCTTGAAAAATCTTATTTTCTTCAATTCGCATCGTTCTCGTTGATGGCTGTATAAGGAAAGAGGAAAAGTTTCAAATGGAATCGAAATCTAACACTCACATACGGTCAAATTGAACAAAGAGATTATGTTGCGGATATAAACACTTTTAAGTATCAATAAATCTCTTTAACGATGCTATTGTTAACGTTTTCAACATAAAAGGAAATTGGCCCCAGTACTGATAGAGATAAAGAGAAAGATAGCTTGGTTGATATTTCAGCTAAGGATTATCACTAGCGACGAAACAATGATGAAAAAAGGAATAAAACAAGGATATATATTAATCAAGCCGCGCACATTAAAACAAATGTGAATAAAAAACACATTAATATCATAATGAATGTAAATATGAATGTAATTACAAACCAGTACGTAAAAATAAACACAATTTTATATGCGAAATCGAACATAAATTATGATGTAAATATTAACACAAATCAGAAGATGAATATATAAGTGTAATAACCTAAACACATACACCCACGTAATCATACATAAGTGTATGTGTATATGATACACCCACGAAATAATAAATAAATGATAAATCATTTCCAAAAATAAAAGACATATCACAAATTCACCTCACATTCCTATCAACATAACAGCTGTTCATCCTTAAGAATGAACACTGAACAACTAACACAATATGATGAACACCACAAGAAGTTTTCAACCCACTAGCGGGTTGGGGTGGTGGTGGTGGGGGAGAAATTGCAATTGATTAACAAACTTTGATTATGTAAACAAGCCTCAGGGGTATGTATTAGCAAGAATTTTGATGTGTGTTGTGGTTAAAAATGAAGAAGCGAAAGAGGTATAAGAGATGATGAAGAGGAAGGGGAAGGAGGAGGAAGAGGAAGAGGAGGAGGAGGAGGAGAGGAGGAGGAGGAGGGGGAGGAGGAG
>NC_051397.1:37177689-37180189 GCF_015228065.2 Penaeus monodon | reverse complement strand
ATATATATAATATATATATATAGTGCATTTTGCAACACTGAAGTTCGTATCATTCACAAACCTTCCTACTCGAGTTTTCAGACAAGCAATGAGATGGATCCACGGAACGATATTCACTTATATCAGCACATCATATGTATGAACTAAATCACAGTTAAATTAATAATCTTCTCTTACTTGACTTTAAGAAATAATAATTGAAAGAAAAAAAAAAGGAGCTAGGCAAAATCGCTTGACTTATAAGCACCTCCACACTTACTCGATGACAGGGAAACACTCGCTCTTCACCGCTCCGGACTGTCAAAGTTACTAGTCCTTCGCCCAAACTGTCGTACTGCACTCGTGCCGGTGGGGAGGGGGGGGGAGAGGCGAGTAATAGGAACAGGAGGAAGGGGGAGGAAGAGGAGGAGGAGGAGGAAGAGGAGGAGGTGGGAGGAAGAGGAGGAGGAGGGTGGAGGAGTGAGGAGGAGGAGGGGAGGAGGAGGAGGAGGGGAGGAGGAGGAGGAGGGAGAAGGAGAGGAGGAGGAGGAGGAGAGATGGAGGAAGAGGAGGAGGAGGAGGTGTGGAGGAAGGAGGAGGAGAAGGAGGAAGGGAGGGGGATGGGGAGAGCGAGGAAGAGGAGGAGGAGGAAGAGGAAGGGAGGGGGATGGGGAGAGCGAGGAAGAGGAAGAGGAGGGGGAGGAGGAAGAGGAGGAAGGGAAGTGTATAGGGAGAACGAGGAAAAGGAGCAGAAGGAGGAGCAGAAGGACGAGGAGGAGGAGGAAGAAGGGAGGGGGATGGGAGGTACGAGAAGGAGGAAGAAGGGAGGGGGATGGGAGGAACGAGAAGGAGGAGGAGGGGGGTGAACTGTTGGAGGAAAAGGGAGAGGAGGGAGGACAGAACAGTAGGGAGGGGGGGACGAGGGAAGGGGGAGGTCAGAACACGAGTTTTCCGTCCTGCGGAGATGTTTGTTATCAAAATGACATCTTAGACGATTGTTTACTTAGCGAAGAAAATGATGAAAGTTGCCTTAGAGGCTTGAATACTGAGCTTTGAAATAGTTTTTTTGAGATCCTGACGCCCAGATAGTCAGGTGCGAAAAGGTTACTAGAAACAAAAAGAAAAAAGAAAACGAATGAAAGAAAGTTATCATAAAAATGTCTGCACTCACTAGCTACTTTTTACTTATAAATGTAAAAACATTGCTTTATTCTTGTAATATGTGTACTGATAATGATTATATGCGGTTCAGCCTCGACAGAAAAAAACATATGCTGATCCAATCTAACTTAAATAAAGCAGAAGCAAAAGAATATATTATCCTAAAAAAATAATATATATATACATAGATATATGTGTGTATATATATATATATATATATATATATATATATATATATATATATATATATATATATATATATATATATATGTACATAAACAAACATGCACGAACACACACAAAATATTACGATTATGATAGTGATTGGAAAGAAAAACATTGCAAGGGACACGTCTTGCAATGCTCTTGTGAACAGATAATAGGCGAGACACCTTTGAGTCTATAGATTGACGATAGATAAATAGATAGATTGACGAGCTGGTTACGTATATTAGGGAAACGGAAATGTACTAAAGAAGTAATTGTAATATACAATATTGATACTACTAATGATAATAATGATAATAATAGTGATAATGATAATAACAATGATAATAGCAATGGTAATAACAATAATGATAATAATGATAAAAATAACAATAATGTTAATAATAAGAAGAATATCAATAATAATGATGATAAAAATAGTGGTGACAATGATAATTACAATAATTCTTAAAATGATAATGATAATATAAAAATAAAAATAACAACAATGATGATAATAATGACTATCTTCACGATAATAATAAGAATGAAAATTGAAGATGATGATAATAAAAATATATAACAATAACAAGACCAATAAAACACAACAGTACTAATTGTGGTAATATTGATATTAGTGATGATATTGATAATAATGATAATGATGAAAGTGGCAATAATAACTTAATGATAGTGATAATAACATAGGTACAACGCCATTTCTAACAATGACACTACTGCTACTACTAATAATAATTATGATCATGATAATAAGAAAGATAACAGTAATAATGATTATAGTAATAATAATGATGATAGCATTATCGTTACCATTATTATTATCATTATTGTTATCATTATTATTTTATTATTATTATTATTATTGTTATTATTATTATTATTATTATTATTATTATCATTATTATTAATATCTTTATTGTTATTATTATTATTATTATTATTATTACTATTATTATTATTATTATTATCATTATTACTTATCATTATTATTATTATCATCATCATCATTGTGTTGTTATTATTAAAATCATTGATATCATTATCGTTATTCTTATTATCATCATCATTATTTTTACTTTTATCATCATTATTTTGAATGGTAATGATGAAAAAAATAATTGTAATAATGATA
>NC_051397.1:37169298-37172589 GCF_015228065.2 Penaeus monodon | reverse complement strand
GAAAAAAAAAAATTGAAAAAATGATGATAAAATAAAAAAATTACTAACAATAAAAAGACCAAAAAACAAAACAGTACAATTGGGAAATTTTGATTTTAGGATGATATTGATAATAATGATAATGATGAAAGTGGCAATAATAACTTAATGTAGTGAAATAACTAGGTACAAGCCATTTCAAAACAATGACAACGCTAACTAATAAAAATTATGATATGATAAAAAGAAAGATAAAAGAATAATGTTTAAGTAATAATAAGTGATAGCATTATCTTTACCTTTATTTTTATCATTATGTTATATTTTATATTTTTATTATTATTTAAAATTTTATTAAAATTTTTGTTTTGGTTTTTTATTATATTATTATTTTTATTTTATTTTATTATTATTTTTATTTTGATTTATTTATTTATTATTATTTTTATCCCATATCATTGTGTTTTATTAAAACTTTGAATTTTTACTTTTATTTTAATTATTACATTATTTTTTATTTTTATCATTTTTTTGAATGGTAATGATGAAAAAAATAATTGTAAAATAAATTATAAAAAAAAATAATGAAAAAAGTAATAAAGATAATAAGAAGCTGCTAATAATAATGAAAAAGAATTACAATGATAAAAAAAGGATAACAATAATGCTAATGCAATATAGTAAAAAAAAATTTTATAAAAGCGTGTATAGTAGAGCGTAGTAATAATAATGATAAAATAATAATAATAGTAAAATAATAATAATAATAACAATAATGATAATAATTTTCTTTTGGAGACAAGAGAATAGATAAAAAAGAAAAAAAAAAATTGAAAATATAGGACGTCAAACGGGAAACCCCAAAGGCTTGGAGTCTTCGAAAAGTTTCGGGGGGTCCCTGTTATTTGGGGCCCCTTGGAAATGAAAAAAAATTTTAAAAAATTTAGGGAACAATGGAAAATAGAGCTAGAGACCCATTTTGCAAAAAAAACCCCCCAAAAAAAAAAACCCACAAACCAACAAAACAAAACCACACAAAAAAAAAAAAAAAAAAAAAAAAAAAAAAAAAAAAAAAAATTGTGGGGGACACCCGGATACTGAGGAGAGTAAGAGTAGAGGGGGAACAGAACGAAAACCTTTGATTTTTGGTAAAAATCAGCTTCCCGTTTTTACAATTTTACCAGTTTTTGAAAGAAATTTTCTATTATAATAAAAATAATAATAAAATAATAATAATGATAAAAAAAAAATAAATATAATGATAAAATTAATAAAAATAATAATAATAAAATAAATAATAAAATAGTAAAAATAAGATAATAAAAATAATAAAATAATAATAATGAAATAATAAAAAAAATTAAAAAAATAATTTTAATGGTAATGAATTAAATAAAATATGATGATGAAACATCTAATAATAAAGATAATGATGATAAAACAATAGAAAGATAATAATCAAAATGACAAGAGTTAGAACCAAGGCACTACAACAACAAAAACAAAACAAAAATAACAACTCCTACTAAAGATAATAAGATTAAGAAAATAATGACAATAATAAAATTATAATGGTAATACCAATCCCAAATAACAAAGATAATGATAATAAGAGAAAACATGAATATACTAATGCCGTACAGTTAGAATGAACTCCACGGAATAAATTAGGCAGTTAGAAGTAAAGGGAGTTGCAGGAAACGATATAAATATTGTCACAACCTGTTTTATTGCGGTGCGATTGTCATTGGTATCATTACAGTTATCATTAGTACTACTATATGATGAAAAAAAATTTAATAATAAATAATAATAAATAATAATAATAATAATAATAATAATAATAATAATAATATAAAAATTTCATAATAATAATAATAAAAAAGATAAATATATTTTAATATGATTAAATAGCAATAATAATAATAATTATTATTATTATCATTATTATTATTATCATTATTATTATCATTATTATCATTATTATTTTTGTTATTATCCTTATTATTATTATTATTATTATTTTATTATTATATATTATTATTATTATTTATTATATTATCATTGTTTTTACCATTATTATTATTATTATCCTTAATTATTATTATTATTGACACATTGTGGTATTTTACATTATTACTAGATATATTAATATTATATATATATATATATTTATATATATATATATATATATATATTAATATATATATGTGTGTGTGTGTTGTGTGTTGGTGTGTTGTATAATCACTATCATTATCATTATCATTGTGTTTTTTGTATCATAATCACCCTTGATATAATTATCATCATCATAATCGTCATTATCGTCATCTTCATCAATATTATCGTAATCATTGTCATTACTTCTATTTTTTAAAAATTTCCTTAGTGAAAAAAATACAATGATAAGACGAAAGTAGAAATTAAGATAAAAAATAGTATTATTGACATCATCATTAACAATATAGATATGATAGATATTAATTTTGTATTTTTAAATTTATTATTTACTTTTTGGGGGGGTTATCGTTATATCATTAAAGACTAGTAGGAGGTATATACAAAATTATTATGAACTATGGTTGAAAAATAGTTTAAGTAACACCATAGCCTACAAACAACGAGAATCATGGATATATGTAAAATAACTAAAAATGAAAACATTATATAAACCCTTTACTAAAAAAAAAAAAAAAAAAAAAAAAAAAAAAAAAAAAAAATAATAATAATAATAATAATAATGAAAAGAGATAATAATGACGAAAAACGAAAATATTCATGAATAAAAATACAATTAGCTAAAAACACCAAAAACATTATGAGAAGAGTAACAAATAACGAAAAACGAAAAGATTCACGTACAAAAAATACAAATAACTAAAAATACAAAAAAAAAAAAATGTATGGAAGTAACTAAAAGAACCAAAAAAAAAAAAAAAAAAAAAAAAAAATCAAAAAAAAAGATACAAATAAAAAAAAAAAAAAAAAATGCACGTATGATGAACGCTTCTCTAATGAGTTCTTAGATTTTTCTCTTTGTAACTGATATGAAGGATATGCGGCTCTAAATTTGTATTTTTTTCAGGGGGTTTATATGGCCATAGTTTCGGTCACTATGTGCGGCTCATGATCTAATTTCGTTTTTTTTTTTTTTTTTTATTGTGCTTCCTTTTTTATTTTTTATTTTTAGATTTGTTGTTTTTTCGTGTCTCGTGTTTGTAGTTATTTTATTTTGTGATTATGTATGTCCTAGTTAATAATAAATAAATAAATTAATATATTCTTCCCTTAAATGATTCGAAATCCATCTAC
>NC_051397.1:37161798-37164298 GCF_015228065.2 Penaeus monodon | reverse complement strand
ACACACACAACAACAAACAATATATAATATATAATATATATATAAATATATATATTATATATATATATTAATATATATATATATAGATATAAAAATATATTATAAATATATATATATTGTGTGGGTGTGTGTGTGTGTGGGTTTGTATTATAATTAAAATATATCTATATAAATATAAAAATATAATATAATAATATATCATATATATATATAAGGGTGTGTGTGTGTGTGTGTGTGGGTGGTGTGTGGGTGTGTGTGTGGGTGGATGTATAATAGTATATATATTATAGATAGATAGATAGATAGAGTAGATAGATAGATAGATAGATAGAAAGATAGATATATATATATATACATACATACATACATAATATAATTATATATATATAGAGATAGATGATATATATATATATTTACAGTATACTTATATATACATATATGATATAGATAATATATAATATATATATAGTATATAGAGATAATATATATATGTATATATATAATAATATAATATAAGAATGTATGTATATATATAAATATATCTATTATCTATCTATCTATCTATCATCTATCTCTCTATCTATCTATTCTATATAATAACAGGAATAACAGAGAACACCCACACACACACACCACACACCCCCACACACACACACCCCAAAACACACACACCCACACACACACACACAAATATATAGAGAATAGATAGAGAAGAGAGAGAAATAAAGAAGATGATATCACACCACACACACACAAAACCCCACACACACACACACACACCCACACACACACACACACACCCACACAACACATATTAATATATATTAATATATATATATATATATATATATAAATACATATATATTCCTACATATAAAAAGAGAGAGAGAGAGAAGAGAGAGAGAGAGAGAGAGGAGAGAGGGAGAGGAGAGAGAAAAGAGAGAGAGAGAGGAGAGGAGAGAGAGGGAAAAGAGAGGAAAAGAGAGGGAGGGAGAGAGAGAGAAAGAGAGAGGAAGAGAGAGATGAGAGAGAGAGAGAGAGAGAGAGAGAAGAGGAGAGAGAGAAGAGAGAGGAGAGAGGAGAGGAGAGAGTAGAGATGAGGGGATAATTAAATGTCGAATAAATAAAAAGGATAATGATAGAGCAAATAGAGAGAAGAGAGATAGAGAGAGAGATGATGATAGATTAACAAGGAAGAGAAAGAGAGATATAGTATATAGATAAAAAAAATAATATATAGAAGAAAAGGGGAGATAATACATAAAGTATATATAAGAAAATATATATAATATCAAAATATAAGACAATTTAAAATATTATAAATAAAATAAGAAAGAGAGAGAAAAAGAAAAAAAGAAAAAAAAAAAAAGACAGAAAAAGATCATAAAAAAAATATATTAATATTTTATAAAATAATAATAAAAAATATATATAAAATATAGAATATATTATGATAATACATAAATATATAGAAGATATTGATATATATATAATATATGTTTATATATATATATATGTTGTATGTATGTTATATTATATATATATATTATATATATATTATATATATATATTATATATAATATATAAAAATTTTATTAAAATATATATATATATATATATATATCTGGTGTGTGTGTGTGTGTGTGTGTGGGTGTTGGTGTGTGTGTTTAATACTAAAAATTTTATTAATATATTATTATTATATATATAGTATATATTATATATATATATATTTTATATTATATATTAACAGAATATTGTATATGTGTATATTAAATACACACCACACACACACACACAACACACACACACACACGACAAACCCCAACACACAACACACACAACACACACACACACACACACACATAACACACACACCACACACACAACCACACGCACCACACACACACACACAACACACACAACACAACACACACACACATGCTGTTCTTCCCGATTTTTAGTGAATACAGCCGGAGCAATATGTATACGTATTGGGTGTGTGTTGTGCGTGTGTGTGTGTGTGTGTGTGTGGTTTGTGTATGTGTGTGTGTGGTGTGGTGTGTGTGTGGGTTTGTGTGTTTTGGTGTGGTGTGTGGGGGTTTGTGTGTGTGTGTGTGTGTGTGGTATGCGGGGTAAATTGTGATATAAATATACAATATAATATAATACTAATATATAATAATATATATAAAATATATATATATATAATATGTGGTTGTGGTGTGTGTGGGGTGGTGGGTGTGTGGGTGTGGGGTGGGGGTGGTGTGGTGTGGGTGGTGGGTGGGGGGGAAAGTAGAAAGTAATAGATAATGAGAAAACAAATAATATATAATAATAGAGAATATATACAAATAAATATAATATATAAAATAAATATTATAAATATATTATATAACCCCAACAACACAGCAACACACACAACACACACACACACACCACACCCCACACACACACACAACAACACACACACACAACACACACACACACACAACACACA
>NC_051397.1:37147872-37152872 GCF_015228065.2 Penaeus monodon | reverse complement strand
CAAAAGAATATATTATCCTAAAAAATAATATTAAAATATACATAGATATATGTGTATATATATATATATATAAATAATATATATATATATATATATAATATATATATATATAATATATATATATATATGTACATAAACAAACAGCACGAACACACAAAAAATATTACGATTATGATAGTGATTGGAAAGAAAAACTTTGCAAGGGACACGTCTTGCAATGCTCTTGTGAACAGATAATAGGCGGGGACACCTTTGAGTCTATAGTTTGGGACGATAGAAAAATAGATAGATTGACGAGCTGGTTACGTATATTAGGGAAAGGGAAAAATGTACTAAAGAAGTAATTTTAATATACAATATTGATACTACTAATGATAATAATGATAATAATAATGATAAAGATAAGAATAATGATAATAGCAATGGTAAAAAACAATAATGATAATAATGAAAAAAAATAACAATAATGTTAATAATAAGAAGAAATCAATAATAATGATGATAAAAATAGTGGTGACAATGATAATTACAATAATTCTTAAAATGATAATGATAATGATAAAAAATAACAACAATGATGATAATAGTGATTATCTTCACGATAATAATAAGAATGAAAATTGAAAATGATGATAATAAAAATAATACTAACAATAACAAGACCAATAAAACACAACAGTACTAATTGTGGTAAATTGATATTAGTGATGATATTGATAATAATGATAATGATGAAAGTGGAAATTTAATAACTTAATGAAGTGATAATAACATAGGTACAACGCCATTTCTAACAATGACACTACTGCTACTACTAATAATAATTATGATGATGATAATAAGAAAGATAAAAGTAATAATGATTATAGTAATAATAATGATGATAGCATTATCGTTACCATTATTATTATCATTATGTTATTATTATTATTTTTATTATTATTATTATTATTATATTATATTATTATTATTGTTGTTGTTGTTATTTTTATATTAATATTGTTTTATTATTATTAATATACTATTATTTTATTATTATCATTATTTTTTTATTATTATCAATATTGTTATTATATTTTATTATGTTGTTTTTACTTTATCATTATATTATTATCTTTATGTTATTTATTATTATTATTGTTATTATTATTATCATCATTATCATTATCATTATTATTTTTATCATCATCATCATTGTGTTATTATTAAAATCATTGATATCATTATCGTTTTTTCTTTTATTATTATCATTATTTTACTTTTATCATCATTATTTTGAATGGTAATGATGAAAAAAATAATTGTAATAATGATAATTATAAAAAAAATAATGATAATAATGTAATAAAGATAATAATGAAGCTGCTAATAATAATGATAATAAGAATTACAATGATAATAACAAGGATAACAATAATGTAAGCTAATGATAGTAATGATAATATTGATAGAAGTCGTAGTAGTAGTAGTAGTAGTAGTAATAATAATGATATAATAATGATAATAGTAATAATAAAAATAATAATAACAATAATCATAATAATATTTTCTTGGAGACAAGAGAATAGATGAAAAAGAAAAAAAAAAAAAATTGAAAAATATCAGGACGTTTAAACGGGAAATCCAAAGGCTTTGGAGTCTTCGAAAAGTTTCTTTTGGTACCTGTTATTGTAGGAGCCCTTGGAAATGTAAACACAAAATTTTAAGAAATTTATGGGAACAAATCGGAAAAAGAGCTAGAGATCCACTTTGCACCACACACACAACACCACAACACACACACACACACACACACACACACACACACACACACACACACACACATAAAAAAAAAAAAAAAAAAAAAAAAAAAAAAAAAAAAAAACATTGTAAGGACAGCCAGGATACTGAGGAGAGTATTAGAGTACTGAGGAGGAACAGAACGATGAACCTTTGATTATTGGTAATAATCAGCTTCCCCGCTTTTCAATCTTTCCAGTGATTTTAACAGCAAATTTACATATTATCAATAATAATAATAATAATAATAATAATAATGATAAAAAAATAAATTTAAAATATAACAAAATAATAATAATAATAATAAAATAATAATAATAGATAATAATAATAATAATAATAATAATAATAATGAAATAATAAAATAAAAATTATAAAAAATAATGTAATGGTAATGTAATATAAATAATGATGATGATGATACATCTAAAATAAAGATAATGATGATAAAACAATAGAAGATAATAATCAAGAAAGAGTAGAAAAAGCACTACACAACAACACATAACAACATAAACACCCTACTAAAGATAATAAGTTAAGAAATAAACATATAAAATAAATGGTATACCCAAACCATAACAAAGATAGATAATAAGAGAAAACATGAATATACTATGCCGTACGTTAGATGAACTCCACGGAATAATTAGGCAGTAGAAGTAAAGGGAGTTCAGGTAACGATATAAATATTGTACAACCTGTTTATGCGGTGCGATTGTCATTGTATCATTACTTATCTTATACTACTATGATATGAAAAATAATTAATAATAATAATAATAAATTTAAAAATAATAATAATAATAATAATATAATAATAAATAATCTAATAATAAAAATAAAAAGAAATATTTTAATATGATATAATAGCAATAATAATAATAATATATATTATCATATTAGATATCATTATTATATCATTATTATATTATTATATTGGTATTATCTTATTATTATTTTTATTATTATTTTATATTTTAAATTTTATTATTATTATTACATTCTTGTTTTACCATTATATTTATTATCCTTATATTATTATTATTGACATCATTGTGGTATATAATTATTAAAATTTTTTAATAAATTATATATAATATATATTTATATATATATATATATATTTTAATTTTAATATATATATGTGGTGTGTGTGTTGTGTGTTGGTGTGGTAAACACATCATTATCATTACATTGTGTTATTTGTATCATAATCCCCTTTGATATAATTATCATATCATAATCGTTTTATCGTATCTTCATCAATATTATGTAACTTTGTCTTTATTTATTTTTTAATTTCCAGGAAATAAATAAAGAAATGACGAAATGAAATTTAAGATAAAAAATAGTATTATTGACACATCATTAAAAATAGATATGAAGATATTAATTTTGTATTTTTAAATTTTTTTATTTATTTTTTGGGGGGTTATCGTTATATCAAAAGATAGTGGGGAGGTATATACAAAAATTATTATGAACTATGGTTTAAAAATAGTTTAAGAACACCCTACCTACAAACAACGAGAATCATGGTAAAGTAAAATAATAAAAAAGAAAACATTATATAAAGCCTTTCTAAAAAAAAAAAAAAAAAAAAAAAAAAAAAAAAAAAAAAAAAAAAAAAAAAAAAATAATAATATAAAAGAAAGGATAATAATGACGAAAAACGAAAATATTTATGAATAAAATACAATAGTAAAAACACCCAAAAAAATTATGAGAAGAGTAACAAATAAAAAAAACGAAAAGATTCATTTCAAAAAAAAAAAAATAACAAAAAAAACGAAAAAAAAAAGTAGGAAGTAAAATAAAAAAACAAAAAAAAAAAAAAAAAAAAAAAAAAACATAAAAAAAAACAAATAAAAACAAAAAAAAAAAATGCAAGTATGATGAACGCTTCTCTAAGAGTTTTTTAGATTTTTTCTTTGTAAATGATATGAAGGTATGCGGGCCCGAATGTATTTTTTTCATGGGGTTTTTATGGCCCTAGTTTCGGTCACTATGTGGGCTCGATCTAATTTTGTTTTTTTTTTTTTTTTTTTTTGTGCTTTTTTTTTATTTTTTTTTTTTTAGATTTGTTGTTTTTTGGGTTGGTTTTTAGTTATTTTTTTGGATTTTGTGTCCCAGTTAATAAAAATAAAAAAATTAATATATTTTTCCCCTTTAAAAGATTTGAAATCCACTACTCTTCTTTTCTTTTCTCCTTCTTTTTAGCTTTCACTCTCACTCACTCTCTCTCTCCATCCGTAAATTTTCTCACCATCTTTCCCCTTCCCCCCAACCTCCCTTCCCCCCAAATTTTCTCCCTCGTTCGCCCTTTCCCCCTTTTCCCAAAAAAGGGGCCTTCGACGGACCTCCCTTTCTGACCACCCTAAAGTACCCGTGGCTTGTCCTTGGGGGGCTCCTCCCGCCCCCGTTTGGGTGGAGCACGTCAGAGGGGGAGGGTGTCAGGGCTGGGGTGAAATGAAAGTCGGAATCGCGCGTTTGGGCGGTCTGGGTTCTGTGTCGAGTTGTGTGTGGTGGAGATGGGTCATGGGAACCGTTTTTTGTGTTTTTTTTGTCAGTTAAAAATTGTTATCAGCTGGAATTTTTATTATATTTTTATTATTTTTATTATCATTTTTATTATTATTATCGTTTTATTTTTATATTATCTTATTATATGTTATGTTTTGATTAGTTATGATTAGATTTTGATTTTGATTTATGATTATTATATTTTTATTTTTATCATTTTTTTTATTTTATTTATTAGCATCATTTTCATTTTTGTATCCCATCTTATTATTATTTACCTAGTATCAATTTCACATTACATTATTTCACCATTATTTACAATAAGGACGTGAAAAAAACCGTAATCCCCCCTTTGCATTTTGACCTGAAACCCAAACGTTACCGACATGAAATTTTGAATTTTGTCCCATATATTTTACTTCGTATTTTTTATGTAACTCCCTTTTATAGTATGCAAGCATACTCGACGAGAAATCTAAAGCAGACACACTGAACGAGTATTAGCTTTGTTACGTAGCCCAGTCTGTTTTCTATGAAAAGGGCAAAGAAAAAAGTACGAAATGCTTATAATCGACAAATATACAGAGATGAAACGGACTAATTGTGAGAGGATTACTGTTACTCATTGGAAAATAAATATTGCATGTATATCGAAATACAAGGGAGTCTCACAGTCGTAATTCATCTCTTTTTAA
>NC_051397.1:37137872-37142872 GCF_015228065.2 Penaeus monodon | reverse complement strand
AAAGAAAAAATAAATAATAATTTTAAATATATTTATTATATTATAAAAAAAATATTATATATATAGATATATAAATTTGAAATAAAAAAATATAGATTAGACAAAAAAAAAAAAATATATATATAATTATAATAATATAATATATAAAAGACATAGGGAATTTTAATATAATAGATATATATAGAAATATATATATATATTATTAAATATTAAAATTTTTAAAATATTTAAATATTAAAAAAAATAAAAATATAAAGATAATAAAAATATATTTAAATATATATTAAATGAAATAATCATAACAAAAAATATATTAAAATATAATATATAATATATTTATATATTTTTTTTTTTTTTTTTTTTTTTTTATATAAATATAAATATTTTTTTTTTTTTTTTTTTTTATATATTAAAAATATTTATATAATTTTTAATTTTAAAATTAAAATATAAAATATAATTTTATATATATATATAATATTTTACCCAAAATAATTGTATATGTGTAATTAAATACACACCACACACACCACACACACACACACACACACACACACACAACACACACACCCACACAAAACACACACACTCACACACACATAAAACCACACACCCCCACACACACACACAGCCCACACACACACACACAAAAACACACAAACACAACACAACACACACATCTGTTCTTTCCCCCAATTTTTAAATACCCGCCGGAGAATATGTATACGTATTGGGTGTGTGTGTGGGGTGTGTGTGTGTGGTGGTGGGTGTGTGTGTGTGGGTTGGTGTGTGTTGGTGTGTGTGTGTGTGGTGGGTGTTGCTGGTGGTAAAAAATTGTGGTATAAATATAAATATATATATTATATATAATAATATATTTATATTATATATATATATATATAATATGTGTTGTTGGGGTGTGTGTGGGGTGGGTGTTGTGTGGTGTGTGGGGTGTGTGTGTGGTGTGGTTGGGGTGTGTGGTTGTGTGTGTGGAATAGTAAAATGTTATATGTATAATGTATAATATACTACTATATATTATATAATATAATAAAATTATACAAATATATATATATATATTATATATAATATTTTATAATATATTTATAGCACAAAACACGCACCACACACAACCACACCACACACCACCCACCCAACACACACACACCACAACAACACACACACACCACCCCCCACACACAACACACACACACAAACACCACACACACACACATAAAAATATATAAAATTATAATTTTAAAAATTATAATATAAATAATAAATAATAATATTTTAGACAATTTATATAAATATATTATATTATATTTATTATAAAAAATATAAAATAAAATATATAATAAATTATATATATATATAATAATATATATATTTTATTTTAAGTAAAATATCAATATATATTTATATATATATATATAATAAATATATATATATATTATATAATAATATATATGTATATTATTATATAATTATATATTATTTTATTTATTGTGTGTGATGTGTGTGTGTGTGTGTGGTGTGTGTGTGTGTGTGTGTGTGTGTGTGTGTGTTTTGTGTGTGTTGTGGGGTTGGGTTTTGGTGTGGTGTGTGTTGGTGTGTTATAACATAAATATTATTAATATAAAATATTAATTATATATATTAATATATATATAAAAATAATTATTATAATATTAATATGTAAGTGATATAAAATACACACACACACACACACACAAAACACGCACACACCCACAATACCACCCCCACAAAAACCACAACACGACACATACCCCACACACACACACAAACACAAAAAACCAAAACCACAAAAAACACCACAACACACACACCAACACACACAGAAACCACACACACACCACACCCACACCACCACAAACACAACACAATACACACACACACACACCACAGAAAAAACACATACACCGACACAAACATTATACATATTTAATAGTATATATAGAATATATGGTTTATATAAATAAATATATTAATTTTATATATATAATATAAATATAAATATAATATTTTATTATTTATAAACATAATTTTACAAATATAATATATATATATTATATATATATATATATATAAAATATATATATATATATTTTATATATACACATATTAAATATAAAATGTTTAAAAAAAAATAAAAATTATATATATAAATATCAAAATAATAATAAAATATATATATAATATAATATATATAATATAATAATAATATTATATTTTCATTTCCTTTAATATATAATATATTATATATATATATATATATATATTATATATATATATATAATATATATAATATTAAATGTGTGTGGGTGTGGTGGGGGTGTGTGGTGTGTGTGGGTGTGTGTTGTTGTGGTTGAGTTGTGGTGTGTTTTGTGTGTGTGTGTGGTGGTGCGGTGTGTATGTTGTGTGTGTGTGTGTGTAGTGTGTTGTGTGTTTTTGTGGTGGGTTTTGTATGGTGTTGTGTGTGAGCGCGCGCGTTTTTCGAACCCCCAAAACGAATATACTCATGCACACATAAAATATGAAGTAATTTTTGAAGTGTTTATATTTTAATATATAATGTATATATATATATATTAATATATATATATTATATATAATATATAATATTATATATTATGTATAAATGTATTATATTAAATAGTAATATATAATATATATATATTTTATATATATATATTTAAAAATATAATAATAAACATACACACCTTTTATAATTTATATATATCATATTTATGTAAAGTATGTTTAAAAAATTTTGTACGTACAATGTGACACACTGAAAGGGGGGGAGAGTAACGGGCAGAGAGGGAGAGGATGGGGGGTATGCATGTAAGACCACTGAACGAAGACGCCACTATTTACGACATTGTGTTTCAAGGACCCCACGACACCGAGCATGAAATCCCATTTTTAACGACGAAATGTAGAAGGAGCGGGAGAAAGCGTGATTTTCCCGAAAGCACGGCCCTTCAAAAACTCCCAAAAAGAAAACAAATGGAAAAAAAAAAAATTTCAAAAAAATTTGCTTTAATAAATTAGTATGGTTTTTAAATACAATATTGAAAACCCTGAAAGGACTCATACAAACATATATATATGTAAAATATATTATATATATATATATATATATATTATATATATAATATATAAAATACATAATAACATATTAAAATAATATCATTCATCATTAAGGTAGGTTTTAGTCTGAGCCGCCTGGACAGGGATGATACTCAATTGCAGTTCCCCAGTTTTGGGTGTTTTGGGGTGAGCACGGGCAGGGTCCCCCGTTTTCCCCCCCAGGAGGGGTGCCGGGTTACCTTTTTTTTTTTTTTTTAGGGAAATTCTCTCTTATATATATAATTATTATTAATTAAAATAATAATTTTATATATATATATAATATATATATAATATAACGCATGTGTCGTAGGGGAAGTCACCGCCGGGCACAAACCGCGGTTTTACCCGGAAGGGCATCCCAAACAGGGCAAGGGTGGCACTGCCCTAATTTTAAACATATATATTTATATATATATATATAATATAATTAATAATTATATATTAATTCATATATTATATTTATTATATATAATATAAAATAAATATTATATTATATAAAAATAATATGTAACAAACCACACACACACTCACACACACCACAAACACACCAAAAACACCACGCACCAAAAAACACACACCACACAAACATATAATATATATAATATATATATAAATATAAAATAATAATTATATATATTATATATATAATACACACACAACACACGCACTAAAATATATATATATATAAATATATAAATATTTAAAATATATTATAATATATAATATATATATATATATATATATTATATATATAATACAAAAAACACCACATTTGTGGCTGTATAACCCATGTGTTGTATGTATATATATATATATATATATTATTATATATATTATATATATTATATATTTATTATATATATATATTGTTTGGTGGGGGTGTGTGTGTGTGTGTGTGTGTGGTTATGTGTGTGTGTGGGTGTGGTGTGTGTGTGTTGTGTGGTGTGTGTGTGTGTGTTGTGGGGGTGTGTGTGTGGGGGGGGTGTGTGGGTGTGTTGCATTGTTGTGTGTTTGGTGTGTTTTATACATATAAAATTTATTTATATAATATATTATATAATATTATAATATTAAAAAATATAATAACATATATAATTCTACACACAATAGGATTATACAAACACAAATGTGTGGGTGGTTTTGGGATTAATATATAAAAATTAAAAAAATTATATATATATATATATATATTATATATATTATATATTAGATATATATATATTAAAATATTATATATATATTATATATATATATTTAAAAATATATATATATAATAATTATATATATATATTTTATATATATTTTTTTTATTGTGGTGGTGGTGTGTGGTATTATAAAATTTTATATCTTAAATTTTATTATTCTATATCTATAATATTATTATATATATATATATATATATATATATTTAAAATATAATATATAATATTTTGTGTGTGGTTGTGTGTGGTGGTGTGTGTGTGTGTGGTGTGTGTGTGTGGTGTGTGTGTGTGTGTGTGTGTGGTGTGTGTGTGTGTGTGAGGGTTGTGTTGTATAAATTATAAATTTAAATATATATATATATAATTTTATATAATATATATATTATATATATAATTTTATATATATACAACACATTTTTGGGGTTTTTTTTGGTGTATTTTAAAAATAAAAAATTTTTTTTTTTTTTTTTTTTTTTTTTATGTTTTTTTTAAAATTTTTATATATAATATATATATAAATTTTATAATTTTATATTAAAATATAAAATTTTATTTTTTATATATATATATTATTTTAAAATATAATGTATAATATATATAAAAAAAAAAAAACCCCAAAAAAAAAAAAAAAAAAAAAAA
>NC_051397.1:37126028-37137772 GCF_015228065.2 Penaeus monodon | reverse complement strand
AAAAAAAAAAAAAATGGCACAAAAAAACAAAAAAACTTTTTTTTGGGGACCAATTTTTTTTTGGAAAAACCCCCCTTCCCCCTTCCAAAAAGGGGAAAACCCCATTTTTCTTCCTTTTGGGGGGGAAAAAATAAAATTCCCCTTCCCTTTAATTTTTGGGTTTTTTTTTGGGCCTCGAACCCTTTCAGCTCCACAAAAGGGGGGCCAGCTTAGTTTTTTTCATCAAGGGCACTTGTAATTTCCCCCCCAGCATGTACGAAAGACAAGTTTTTTCTTGAAAAAGTTCTCAAAAAACACTCGATTACACGAGATGCAGTTCAATGATTAAAAACAGCCGTACATTTACTTACAAATTCTTGTGCAACTTAATTTTTCTTTTGCCTTGGACAAAAGATGGCATAAATTTTTATCAAAAAGCCCTGTTTTTGTAGCAAATCAGAAGAGGTAGGGAGCTTCTCTCCTGTGTCCCTCCGCACACCCCACACTTTTTTCTTGGCCCAGGCGCGAGGTCCAACGTCCACTGCAGGGAACCCCCCGAATAAAAAATGGATTCAGTAAATTTAAAACAATAAATAAATAGATTCAAAAAAGTAAAAAGTAAAAAATTTTGGGGTAAAGTTAAGCAGTAAATAGTTTCAGTAAAAATTTTACAGTAAGAAGGGTAGCAATTACATAAAGTTTACCTATTCTAGCGGGTATTAAATTTTTAAGACAAAAAATATAAAAAGAAAGAATTTTTGATCATTTTGTTTTAAAAAAGGTAAATTTTTTACAATTTCCTGTATAACTTACCTATGCATGGAGAATAAAAAAAGGGGACTGTCAAAACAAAAACATCTACTCTAGCACCCAGGATTTTTGAACCATGGAAAGAGATACGTATAGAAAAATCCAAATATACAACATAATGAGAAAAATAATATTTTTTTAATGAATTGAAGGCCAAGGTCTTTATGATTGAAACCCGAGGCAAATTTAAAAACCCTATGCAGGGTATATTTTTAATCATTCAATTTTCGAAAATAATGTATCATTAACAAAAAAACACTAACAAAAATGCAATTTCCAAAAAAGTTGCTTCCCATTTATTACACTGAAAATACGAATATTATGGAGCCATTTTGAGGGATTTAATTTCATTACAAAAGATTTAAAAAAATTCTGTAGGATATTGCATAGTAACTTTAAATTTTGTTGTCTTATAACTAATTTTTTAACTTGCCTTTCTGGGAAATTTTAAAGGGAAAAAACTTTGCAAAAAAAAAGAAAAAAAAAGGAGGGAAGGGAATTTTTCCCCAGGCTATTTAAATCCATAAATAAGATTACACACTTTTTTTTAAATGATTAACATAACATTTACAAAAAATTAGGGAAAACAACTGTAAGAAATAAATATCTCGAATTTCAAAGTAAGTTTCATAATAACTTTATGAATAATAATTTAAAGTTTTTTGGGAACTTTAAAAAAAAGTTAAAATACTAAGTTTTAAAAGGGATATTAGGTATCTAAAACAAGACAGCAAGATAATAAAATCCATAACTGTTTTTATAACAATAATGGGAAAGAACAAAAGAAACCCCATGAATATGTGAAGGCCTTTTTCTTTTTGCTTTTTAGGATATTGAACAAAAGAAAAATAAAGGTTATAATCCACGATGTGCTTTAGAATTTTTTGAAGTAGAAAACTTTTTTTGTATCAAGTATCCCATATGAAGACGTAAATTTTTAAAAGCGGGCATCCAAAAGAATGACATACATTTTTAAATATGTGGCATTCAAACTACTATCATTTTGATCACCTATTTTATTCCCAGGATTAAACTTCCAGCCAGGACTGTAGTGTCCCGCAGATCCCTTTTCTGCTTTTATTGAGACCCCCTTTAGGTTTTTTCTATGGTGCGCATCCAAAAAAAGGGAATTCTTCTTTTCGTCAGCTTTTGGTTTAATTCCACAAGGAACAATCACACCGTGAAAATTTTGTCTTTAGGAAATTTATTTTCCAAAAAACCCCCACCCCAAAAAAAGACAATGACCCCTGAATTGTGTTTTCTTAGAGACTTTTTACTTTCATTTCAGTCAACCCTAGCTTAACATCAAAAATCCTGAGGAAAACCTGTAACAGCAACTCTTGGGGGCAGAACCAGCCCCTTTTCATCCCAGTATCTCACCATTGCACCAATGGGTCTTGTTGCAGCCCCAGGATTCTGGTAAAAAAAAAAGACTTCCTAAAGTCTTGGCATTTTCAAAAGTAATCTCAACATTTGGAAAAGTTCTGGCCCAAATGTGTGATGGGCCCCCTGAAGCCCTTCCACTCTCAGGCACAAACGTTTCAACTTTTTTGTGTAACACCCCCCAAAAAAATTTTTTTTTTTTCCGTCTTTCGCCCTTGACCACGGGAAATGGCTAAGAGGTCTTATACCCCTAGAAAAGATTACAAAAATACAAATAAATTTTGCTGTGGAGATTTTAAATTCAAAAGTATAAAACAATATGTGTAGTTTGGCAAACAGGTTTTCCTCAATGTAAAAAAAAAAAAAGGTTAATGATACATATTTATCATGAGGCAACCATGCAATGATATCTTGATATATAAAATACTTAATTATCATTGCATCCTTTCTGGGAAAACATCATGTTTCACCGAATATACCCAAAACAACATACACCAGAACCCCTAAGACTTCCCCTCATTACTTAAGAAAGGAAGAAAGGAAGAAAAGAATGAAAAAAAAGGGGACTTTCATTACCCTGCATGAGTCTAAGATTTTAAGACTTCCTCCGGTTTTTGCTTTTTTAGAAAATGCAGAATGTCCTTTTGCCACAAAAATTCCGGTTCCGATAAAAGGCTGGGGTGCTTAAACTCCCATCTCTGCAAATATCAAGAAAAAAAATAAAGGGCTCTGAGACACGAATAAAGGCAAAAAAAAAGTGAATTTACATTCCCTTTTCTTGCAAAAATTTTAAAAAACAAAAAGAAATTTAAAAATTAAAAAAAAGAAGCAAAACCAAAAAAAATAAAGAGTTACAATGTATATAAGCATACAGTATCAGTAACTAACCACAACATTTTTAAATTTTTCAGTTTTATGGGCAGGTTCTGGGATGATCCTTTTGGCATATGCAGGGTACATAATGGGCTCAAAGTTGGCTTATAGCAATAGGTTCTGCCATTTTGTCGACCGGTGTGTACCCAGGAACCTGGCAAAGAGAAAAAAGATTCTCAGAAATTTGTGGGGTAAGTAACCCAATAGTTTTTTCATTTTTAAAACAATTAGGAATGAGAACTTACCTAAGGGATGAATGCTATAACAGAAACCTTTGGGTAAATCATTAAAAAAAAGTTGAGAAATAAAAAAAATGAAAAAAAAAATATGAAAGCATTTAAAAAAAAAAATATTAAAACAGCATAAGTTTGGTATGAAAAAAACTATTTTTATGGGATACAAAACAGCTGAAACTACCTAAAATTTATTTCCCTTTAAAATTAATTCTTTTAATTTCTATCTACACTTTTTTCTTTTTAAAACTAATCTTAAAAAATGGTGATAAAAGGGTGGGGGTTTACGGGAAAGATTTTTTTTTGATTTATTTCCCATAACAGTGCCAAACTTAAAAGCATTAACTCAAAAACCTAGTGAGGAAGCATCAATTTTGAATATGATAAATGTGAAACTACAATTGTATTTCAAAAATTTCACCCTTGAATTGTAATCAGTTTTTCATTTGCTGCTGGAACTTGGGGTCTTTTTTGTTTACCAAAATTTCCCAAAGGTTTGGGATCTTTAAGTCTTTGGGTGGGGCATACACGCCTGCGTGGTTTTTTTTATTAACTCTTTAAAATAGATAGTTTACAAAGGTTCGGGCCCTGCCTATGCTTACATTTTAAACCCACATGCCTGTATTTTGTGAAAAAATTTTTTTTCTATTAAAAAATTTTTGTTATTCCCCATGGTATTATTATTACTATACAAATATATAAATAAAGATAAAAAAATAAAAAGCATATAAAATATCTATATATATATATATATAATATATAATATATGAATAAAGTATCTTTACATTTAAATTATTAATTATAAAATAGCAAAAAAAAAATTCATGATTCTGATGACTCTGCTTTGTGCGCCATTTTTGCATAAAAAAGCAAAAAAAGAAAACCACGGGGGCCAAGGTATATATATGTACTTGTGGCACCAACTATTCTGGGAAAAAAAAAAAAAAAAAAAAAAAAAAAAAAAAAAAAAAAAAAAAAAAAAAAAAAAAAAAAAAAAACTATTACCCAGGTCATATAAACCCCATGGTCTATAATTTCCTTTTTAGAAAAATAAATCCTGATTCTGATTAGATTTTGTGACAGCAAAAAAAAAAATCCCAAAGTTCCTTTTTTACTATCACACCTTCCTTTATTCTGGGAAAAAAGTCTTCCACACCTTTATCAAATTTACTCAACTAGCGGGGAAAGGCCCCAATCTCAGAAAAAATTCAATTAAGAGTCTCTGTACAGACATCATTTGCTGTAATGATTTCATTTAGTTTTAGTTTTTAAGCTTTTTTTCCTGATTTTTCTCTGGTCATTAGTTTTCCCTTCTCAATACATTTTTATTTCCCTTGTGTTATTCTTTCTACTCTCATTTTTCCTTTCCTATCAATTCTTTTGTTTAAAAATTATGGTCAGACCAGTGAGAAAATGACCACATCTAGCCCGGGGTGTTTGTTGTATCCGCTATTTGTTTTGTAGACTGCGAGGAGGGTGTGTAGCTAAGGTGCTGTTACGGTTTGAATCGACAGTGGCTTATTTGAACTCTTGCATAGTAGATTTATTTATTTTTTATTTGCTAATTTTGTCATCCTACATCAAAAAATCTAATCATAAAAAGGGAATTGTATTTTCATCTACATTTTCAAAAAAAAATTTGTACATAAAACAAACCCAAAGGGACAAAAATGCAAAATCAGGGAAAATCAAAAGGGAAGGGGGATTTTAAAAATGGATTTTTTTTTGAAAAAAAGGAAAATAAAGGGATTTACTGCACTATAGGTAAATAACGATATTAAAACCAAGGGATATAGTAGCTTCAACCCCTTTATCTCATGCAAACTAAGATGCCCCACACCTATATAAAGCACAAAAAATTTCCAGACAAAGAAAAGCAGACGTACTTTTAAATTTTTAATGGTAAATGGTACAATGTGACACAAGGCCTAGATTTCAATTTGAATCAAATTAATCATTTTTCTTTTGTAAAAAACATACATAAAATTTCAAAATATGTTTTTTCGATATAAAATTGTAAAGTCATATTTTTAAATAAATTAAGACACTTTAATCCAAATCTGGGCTCTTACTACCTTTCACATTTTTCTGTTTAAGATAGTAGGTTTGCCTAGAGGGGTGGTACTTCTACAGGTAAGAAGGGAAGACGGATTCCCGGCCTTTGGGAAACCCCCAAATGTCAGTCGATCATTTTGTATCTTCAATGGGTGGTAACTATATTCTTCATATTTCCAGTGCTTATCTGTTGAAAAGCAAATTATTTTTAAAAAAGGGGGGAAAAAGGGGAAAACAAAAATTGTGAAGAACAAGAGAGGGGGTGGTGGAGAAAGGGAATATGAAAAAAAAAATGGAAAAGGGAAAAAGAAAAAGAAAAATAAGAGGGAAATAGAATGGGAAAGAAGGGAAAATCATTATAAAATAAAATAATTTACATAAAGAATCTTTATGTGCATCTATCTTAAAAAGTGAGAAAATTTGGGGAAAAATTTTCCTAGAAAAAAATAAAACAAAAATGAAAAATAAAAAAAATAAATGAAAATGGCAATGCTTACCTCAGGTGCAAAATCTTTAATATGAGCCTTTTCCTTTTCTAAAGCACTTGGCTCACCCCAAAATGGGGAAAAAAAAAAATTCTTTACACCCGTCTTTTTTATCTCTTACCAAAAATCCCCTGCATTTTTCCCAAATGGCATAGGCCCACGGACGAAGAATATAGCAACCAGAAACGTTGTTCAATATCTCTCCTTTGGAAGGACCTAAAAAAAAACAAAAAATAGATATGGGAAGTTTAGGATAAAGTTTCTACCAAAAAGTGACTGCTGATTTTTTTTAATAAATTGACTATAATAAAAAATTGGGTTTTTAAAAGAAGAGAAAAGGGGAAGAAGAGAAGAGAAGAGGAAAAGAAGAAGAGGGAGAGGAGAGAAGAAGAGGAAAAAAAAAAGAAAAAAGAAAATAAAAAAAAATAAAAGAAAAGAGAAAAATAGAAGAAAAGAAAAAAGAAAAAAGAAAAGAGAAAAGAAAAAAAAAAGAAAAAAAAAAAAACCAAAAAAAAGTCCATACTACATTTTAACTTAGCAGAACCACTGGGAAAATTAAAAATATCAAAAAATATCAATAGTACTAAAAAATTATATACATTATTAAATATTATAAGTTAATACAAATTTAATTGTATATGCTATTATGATATGTAGTTTATGGTTTGTGGAGTCCCCGTTTAGAAGCACAAGTAAAATAATCAGAATTCTTCAGAATTTCTAAAAAAAGGGTATGAATAGATTAATTTTTTAAATTTTATGAAGTAATAAAAAAAAAATTTCTTAAAAAGGTTTCAAATTTCAGACATTTTCTTTACTCATTTTTCTTACTGATCACTACATAAAATACATATATAGATTTAGGAGTAATAACAATGGGTAGTTACCTGAGTACCAGTCAGAAAAATTTTTATGACTTGGATATTCTAAACCCCCGTCTTGTTTCCTTTTTTGCCGCGGTTTTATTTTTTTCTCTTTTTATTCCAGGTCCAGCCTTCCTCCTTTGAAGCCATATTTCCCTGAGAGTTTGTTTGTTCTTCTGCAAGATAGCAACTGCTAATATAGTTAAAGGGAGAAAAAATGAAAACAGGGGTGTGTTTGCTTTCTTAATGATTTCAAACTTCTCTTGAAATTTACAGTGAAAACAGATGGGAAAGTCCTTAAGAAAATTTTTGTTTAGATTTTTTTTTTTTTATTTTAAATACAAAAAAAATGTATAGAAGATTTTTTGTTTATGTGACCCTATGTGTGAATACAATAATAATAATATAAAAAATTTAATTGTTTTTTGTCTGTTATGGAATTTTTTTTGACAAAAAAACGAAGTACCTTAATATCATTAGAAAAAACCTAACTTAGGGTAGAGTAGACAATAGGAGGCCCCTTTGATATAGGAAAAAAAAAATGTTTTAAAAAATGAAACTAGTGAACATCTTTAATATAAAACAAATCATTTGAAATTCCTTGCTCTATTCACTGAACAGAGATATTTAAATATTAACCCCCCAAACAAATGTAAGATTCGGAACCGTTTTAGAAAAACAACATATTTATTCACACCCTATTATCTAATTGAAAATCATCCCATATCCAATTATCATTAGACTATGCCATTTTAGAAAGCTTAACCCCGGGTTTTTGTTATGTTTAAAAAGATTTGCTAAGAATTTTAATAAATATAAATATACGACAGAAAGAAAAAGCCTATTTGGACTCAACCACGACATACTAAAACATTTAAATACAGCATTCATCTTTTTTATATTTTAGTTCAATTAACAAGGGGCTAAATATTAAACCCTTTTTAAAACACACACTTAAAAAAAAAGCCAGAAAAAACACCTATTCGAGTGTCCCTGAATAGCCCGCCCCCGAGCGTCCAAGTGAACCCCCCTCCTCCGATTTCCCTTCTGTTTACATTTTCACCCTTTATCGAGTGCGTGGCCGGTTTCATGGATCTTTCTAAAATAGTTTTGAGCATTAGAAAAAAAAAATTTTAAAAATGTTAGTTTGTGTGTATAATTTTATAAAGTCTGTGGAAAAAAATATGTAGTAGGAAAAAAAAGTAATAAAAATAAAAAGGCGAAATAAAAAATCAGAAGGCATTTGAAACAGCAATAACGTGGTGATGCAATCGGACGCAAATGTCATTCTCTGAGGAACACGGTTCGGTTGGGGCCTATACGGGCCGGGTTTACTATTCAGAGATAAGGTACCAAAAATCCTCGCTTGGATAACGGTCCATATCTCGATAGAAGAGTTTACTAAAGACATAGATACATATTGTTCTCGAAACGCTAAAGGGGATAGAGCTCGCTTATCTAAGTAAAATCAATGTATATAAGCACGGGTTTTTTTCTCTCGAATAGGCCTACAAATTTGGGATAAATAACTTATTCATCTCGTTGAGCGATCGCGTGTAGTTCAATTTTAAAGTCGCCTTTTAATTTGCGTATGTGGAAAATATGGTCGAAGGTAATAGTAATGGTAAATTGATTGGAAATGCCTGGCAACCCAAAGGGTTGAACAACAGGGGATTGGAGCTGTATAATGCACATTGATTAAGTTTTTGTCATCCTTCTACGTTCCGGCAAACTGGTTCCAGTCTGGATGTCAGGAAGATCTTCCTCATGCCAATGGCATCCTATTTAGGTGCTATCCCACTCGTTGCTTTGGGGGGGGGGGGCGAAAGTAACTCTACAGTTCAAAAGCCTGCAATCATTTATTTTCTTCTTCTTTTATATGTTTTTCCAATAGCCTGTAAAATTATAAATTTAAATATTAAACAGCAAGTGGAAATTCCAAGGTAGTTGCGAATTTGCCATGTACAGAATGGTACATAAAAACTGATATCCAAATTACATTCACTAGATATGAAATGAGACAAATTTCACTATTCTATTTTCACTATTCACTGATGAAGTTGTTGTTGTTCTCCCTTGCTCTCGTTTTCCGTAAAAGTCTGCATATCGGAAAGATCTTCCTATTTTGGTGCTGTCCTACTCATTGCTTTGGGGGGAGGCGACGGTAACTCTACAGTCCAAAAGCCTGTAATCATTTCCTGTAAATTTTCTTGGTGTAATCCCGCTACAATTTCGACATGTTGGTATCTCCTTTTTGTCATTTGTAAATATTGGTCCAAGACCTATAGTTAGTAGTAAATACCTAACTACTAACTATGAAATGAGACAAATTTAAGCGTTGTTCTTTATTTAACGTTCCGTATCTATCTATAAGCTGTGTTAGTTTGGAGGGTCGCCAACCCGAGGCACCTCCATCTCCTCCACGAGCCTCCACGTCTGAGACTGCTGCGTCATCCGAGGAACAGAGCCGCCGGGCACGCGCAGGAGGTCCACTCTCGGCGGAGGACTGGCACCGTCCGCCTCCACGAGGCCGACGTCCTCCTCGTCGTCGTACGAATCCTCCCACAGGAAGTGGTCGTGGACGTTGGGGGCGCGAGCGACGATCACGCGCTCAGTTTCCCTGAGGGCGAGGCAGTAGACGGCAGGGACGCTGCCGCGAAGCTGCGCCTGGATAGCCAGGCCGTCGCGGGACAGGATGAGCAGGTAGCGCTGCAGAAGGTGGATGGTGGTCTCCAGACTGGAGAGGCGGATCCTGAAGGTGTACGCGGCGCCGGGACGCCTGTTCACCGTGGCCACGCGAAGCAGGTGGCGCATGTCGGCGTACTGACTCTTGGCCTCGTCGCACACCCTCCTGGCCACGTCCATTTTGGCTCTGTTGAGGCGGAGGCGATGCCGCAGGTACTTTCTGTCAGGGTCCACTGTATCATCTCGCCCTTCCGCAAACGTCGTAAAGCGGGAGCCGATGAGATCGCCCAGGTCCATGGTGCAGAATGAGGTGGCCATGGCCAGACAGGCCATTAAGAGTCCGAGGTGGGAGGCCCGCGGTACCAGGTCGCGGGGCACGCAGATGCCATGGACCGCGGGATACAGCCCAGGGCCAGGATACTCAAAACTTCCCGTCCGTTACAAGGTCGAGAACGTTGTGACCGTCTTACTACATCGTACCTTTCAATCTCCTTAGTACATTGTAAACCAACTATACAAAAAAAAAAAAAAAATGTAGTAAGTACAATGTCAGACCCGTGTTTGCATTGTATGTTAATCCCATTGACTCCAAGAGACAAGAAATTATAATTTCTTGAGAAAGTAAACTGATGTAAACATACATACGGAAGAGTCACAGATCATCGGAATAATAACTCTTGCAAGGTTTTTTGGTTGGATAATTGGCATCAAAGAAGGTCATAGTAAAACATATCTAAGAAATCTGTGATATCACAATAAAAGCTTATCTTTTTATAGAGAGAAACTAATGATTCCCTGTAATAGTGTCTTTCACACTGCAACTCTCGATGATAATATTCCTTGCCATTATGATTAAAGAAAACATTATCAAAGCCTATATTTCATTTCCTTCCCTACATTTCATATCATAATATTAGAGAATAATACACAAAGAAACTGTGTGGAAACTATGCCCCAAATTAATTTGTTTCCCATTAGTCAAATTTTTTGCATTTGGTGAGTGCAAGGCATGTATATATATATATATATATATATATATATATATATATATATATATATTTTATATATATTATATAATATATATATGTGTGTGTGTGTGTGTGGTGTGTGTGTGTGTGTGTTTGGTGTGGTATACACACACACACACACACACACACACATATATATATATATATATATATATATATATATATATATATATATACATATACACAGATATATGTATATATATATACATATATACGTATATACGTATTCACATATATATACACATATATGTAAGTACCAACAAATCGAGAATTATATCTCCAAGGGTGTCAATGCAAATCAAAACACAGCTAAGAAAGAAAGTAAAGATAGAAAATCAGCACCCATTTACGTAGGAAATACATCTTGGCTGATTTTTAAACCCTATCAAGAGTCGGAAAAGTTAGTCTCTGACGCCAATCTATTCCAAAGCCTACACATAGCAATAAAAACGAATCTAGAGAACTGAGAAGTAGACGATCGACGTACATCGAATGTCATTGAATTGAGGGTCACAGAACTTCTAGTAACTTTTGCAGGTTGATAAAAAAATCAGATAAAAGCTTATAGAGTGGATGTGAATTATCGGTTACAATCTTGTATATAAGACTGAATGAGCCTAATGTCCAAATCGAAGTCAGACAGGAGAAATTTAATGGAATTAAAATAATGATCAAGCAGTCGTAAGCGTGACTCTGCAGCAGATAACCAACCACTTAGGAGAACAATACTTAGAAGGAGGCAGAATAAAAGAAAAGAAGCATTTGCGTAGTAATGTTATCTTCATAAATCTTCTTGCACTTGTGAATGATGCCTAATTTAGATGAAACTGCCCGGGCAATATTCCTAATTCAAGTGTAATCTTTAAATCAAGCGTTACACTTAAGAGCTTTAGATTATCCACTGAAGTGATCAGCAGATCAGCAGACTTGGATACTGAGGTAACTGCGTTCTAGACCAACTCATTTCTTTGGACTTGATAGGATTTAATTACATGCCCCACCGAGAGTACTACCATTGGAATTATCATCAGGTATACAGTGAAACTGTCTGCTACTATTTCCCTGGTTGCCAGAGAAGGAATATCAGCATAGAGAGAAGTATCATCAGCATATGCCACCATTTTAGTAAAAATGCCGGAACACATTTAGCTTGTAAATAATATGAGTAGCAAAGGGCCAAGAAAACTACCCTGAGGAACCTCAGAAGACACATGGTTTTACGAGCTATGACTACCATCTAGATGAACACGCTATTCAGTTAAATACTTAAAATTTTAAATGAAAACACACACACACACGTGTGTACATATATATACGCGTGTGTATATGTGTGTATAAATAAATAATA
The DNA here is from genome assembly GCF_015228065.2 of Penaeus monodon. Taxonomy (NCBI): domain Eukaryota; kingdom Metazoa; phylum Arthropoda; class Malacostraca; order Decapoda; family Penaeidae; genus Penaeus; species Penaeus monodon. The sequence continues at coordinate 37,126,030 of NC_051397.1, read as the reverse complement.
TT